>NW_028275902.1:97056-145925 GCF_052056855.1 Sturnus vulgaris
TGGGATGGAT
The DNA here is from genome assembly GCF_052056855.1 of Sturnus vulgaris. Classification (NCBI taxonomy): domain Eukaryota; kingdom Metazoa; phylum Chordata; class Aves; order Passeriformes; family Sturnidae; genus Sturnus; species Sturnus vulgaris. Next base: position 97,067 of record NW_028275902.1, read on the forward strand.
TCATTCATTAATTAAGTGGGGAGGTGAAGAATTCCCATCATTCCATGGTTCCCAGTGCTCCCAGTGCCCAACTGGGATTGGCCAATCCCAAAACCCAACCTTGGATTGGTCCCATTCAATTTTGTGGCTAATTAACGATCTCTAATTAATTAGAGATGGATTTATTAATTAATTAAGTGGGGAGGTGAACAATTCCCATCATTCCATGGTTCCCAGAGAGTTCCCAGCATTCCCAGTGCTCCCAGTGCCCAACTGGGATTGGCCAAGGCTAAAACTCAACCTTGGGTTTGGTCTCCATTGGCTCCCATTGAATTCTGGTTACTAATTAAGGTTCTCTAATTAATTAGGGATGGATTTATTAATTAATTAAGTGGGGAGGTGAAGAATTCCCAGCATTCCATGGTTCCCAGTGCTCCCAGTGCCCAACTGGGATTGGCCAAACCCAAAACCCAACCTTGGGTTTGGCCTCCATTGACTCCCATTGAATTCTGGTTACTAATTAACAATCTCTAATTAATTAGGGATGGATTCATTCATTAATTAAGTGGGGAGGTGAAGAATTCCCATCATTCCATGGTTCCCAGTGCTCCCAGTGCTCCCAGTGCCCAACTGGGATTGGTTGACCCCAAAACCCAACCTTGGCTTGGTCTCCATTGGCTCCCATTGAATTCTGGTTGCTAATTAACGATCTCTAATTAATTAGGGATGGATTCATTAATTAATTAAGTGGAGATGAAGAATTCCCATCATTCCATGGTTCCCAGAGAGTTCCCAGCATTCCCAGTGCTCCCAGTGCCCAACTGGGATTGGCCAAGGCTAAAACTCAACCTTGGGTTTGGCCTCCATTGACTCCCATTGAATTCTGGTTACTAATTAACAATCTCTAATTAATTAGGGATGGATTAATTCATTAATTAAGCGGGGAGGTGAAGAATTCCCAGCATTCCATGGTTCCCAGCATTCCCAGTGCTCCCAGTGCCCAACTGGAATTGGTCAACCCCAAAAATTTGGGAAAAAACTCCCAAAACTGGGAAAAAACACCAGAAATTTGGGGGGGGAAAGAAACAAAAAAAATTTGGGAAAAAAACCCCAAAATTTTAGGAAAAAAAAAATCAGAAATTTGGGGAAAAAACCCTCAAAATTCCATGAAAAAAACCTCAAGTTTTGGGAAAAAAAAAAAACCTTTAAATATTTGAGAAAAGCTTTGGAATTTGGGAGAAAAAAAAAAATTAAAAAATTTGGGGAAAAAAAAATCCTCAAAACTTGGGGAAAAAATTAAAATTTGGGGGGGGGAAAAAAAAAAATCAGAATTTGGGGAAAAAAAAAAAAAAATCCCAAATTTGGGTCGTGAATGCCAGGAAATGTGAGTTTGGGAGGAAAAATTGGATTTTATTTTGGATTTTCCAAGTTTTTTTTTCCCAAAAAATGGGAGCGGACTCGAGGGGGTTTTTTTTAAACTTTTTTTTTTATTAATTTTTTTTTTTAGGAAATAATGGGATTTTTATTTTTTTTTTTTTTAATTTGTTACTTTTTGTGACTTTGTATTTTCTGTGTCGGTTCAATAAAAATCCGACTCGGGCTGAAAATGCCAAAAAAAAAAAAAAAAAAAAATTGGGGATTTTCTTTATTTAAAAAAAAATTTAAAAAAAAATAAAAATTAGGGATAAAATTCCCCCAAAAATTGGGATTTTTCCATCATTTTCCCCTCAGAATTTAGGGATAAAATTCCCCAAAAATTGGAATTTTTCCATCATTTCCCTCCCCCCCCCCCGAAAATTAAGACACCACACCGATTAATTAATTGAACTGATGAATTTAATTAATTCAAATATTAAATACGCGTTCAACTGAATCGCAACGGATGGCCCAGAGGTAATTAATAAATAATTAACCGACAAATAATAATTAACCAATAAATATTACAAGAGAAACGCTAATAAATAGCAAATAAATAAATAAATAAATAAATAGCAATAAATAATTATTAAATAATTAAGAAATTCAGCACCCACCGGCGCTGAAGCTGAGGTAGAGGTGACCTCATTAATTAAACCTCGTTAATTAACCCTCGTTAACGAGGCCCATCCTGACCAGTGCTCCCAGTTCCCAACTGGGACTGGTCCCACTTTCAACCAGTCAACCTTGGGAGGCTAATTAATGAGCTGGCCATTAATTAGGAGGTAATTAACCAGTTAATTAGAGGGTAATTAACCAGCTAATTAATTAGTGAATTCTTCAATCCATGGCTCCGCCCCTTCCCAGTGCTCCAGTGCCAAACTGGGATGGTTCAACCTCAGCTTTGTTCCCACCACAAATGGGGGTTAATTAATGAGCTGGTCATTAATTAGGAGGTAATTAACCAGCTAATTAGAGGGTAATTAACCAGCTAATTAATTGGAAAAACCCCCTCAATCCATGGCTCCGCCCCTTCCCAGTCCTCCCAGTGCCAAACTGGGATGGTCCAACATTGGCGTCTTCATTCAGCTCGTCCACCTTAATTAACGACCCCATTAATTAATCCAGGAGCGGGGTGTGTGTGGGGGGGGTGGGGAGGTCCCTCAGTGCGTCCTGGCGCCCCCAGGTGGTGACAAAGGGGGTGACACCCACAGAGAAGGACAGGAGGCACCCATGGGTGCGGCCGCCGCGGTTCCGTTGGCGACGCCGGCGGGAATTTGGGTCTCCCCCGGAATCGGGGGGGTCCCCGTGCTCGTCCTCGTCCCCAAATTTGTCCCCAAAAGGGTGGCGCCGTCGTCGCCGGGCGCGTTGTAGATTTGGGTTCCCACCACGGCCAAAAGGAGGAGCAGGAGACGTTTGGCGGCGCTGGGTCCTTCTGAGGGGAGGGGGCGACGAACCTGGAGGGGAGGGGGAAAAAAAAAGAAAATTTTAAAAATTAATTAAAAAAAAAAGAGGGGGGGAGGGGTCAAGGATTACCCAGAATTCCTGGTGGGAAAAGTGTTCCGAGGTGGGATTCGATAGGGGTGATAGGTGGGGTGGGGAACCCATCCAAGGGGTGACCCGGGTGGATCCTGCTTAGCTTCAAAAAAAAGGTTGGGGGAATTAACCCTACCTGGGCAAATAATTTTCCTTTTGGGGCAAATAAATCCCATTTGGGGGTAAATAATTCCCATCCTAGAGCAAAAAAATTTTCTCAAATTTGGGGGAAAAAAAATCCCTTTTTAGGGGAAAAAAGCCCCTTTTTGGTCAGGTTAGGGAACCCATCCAAGGGGTGACCCTGGTGGATCCTGCTTAGCTTCAAAAAAAAGGTTGGGGGAATTAACCCTACCTGGGGCAAATAATTCCTATTTTGGGGTAAATAATTCTCAGTCTGGGATAAAATTCCCTCTGTTTTTGGGGAAATAAATCCATTTTTGGGGATAAAAAGACTCTTTTTGGGGTAAATATTCCCCTAGTTGGGTTAGGGAACCCATCCAAGGCGTGACCCTGGTGGATCCTGCTTAGCTTCACAAAAAGGGCTGGGGGAATTAACTCCCCCTGGAGAAAATACTTCCTATTTTAAGGCAAATAATTCTCACTCTGGGATAAAATTCCGTTTGTTTTTGGGAAATAAATCCATTTTTGGGGATAAAAAGACTCTTTTTGGGGTAAATATTCCCCTATTGGATTAGGGAACCCATCCAAGGGGTGAACCCTGGTGGATCCTGCTTAGCTTCAAAAAAAAGGTTGGGGGAATTAACCCTACCTGGGGCAAATAATTAATATTTTGGGGCAAATAAATCCCATTTGGGGGTAAATAATTCCCATCCTTGGGCAAAAAAAATTCCTCAATTTTGGGGAAAAAAAATCCCTTTTTAGGGGAAAAAAGCCCCTTTTAGGTCAGGTTGGGGAACCCATCCAAGGGGTGACCCTGGTGGATCCTGCTTAGCTTCACAAAGGGAGTTGGGGAATTAACCCTACCTGGGGCAAATCATTCCTATTTTGGGGTAAATAATTCTCAGTCTGGAATAAAATTCCCTCTGTTTTGGGGGAAAGAAATCAATTTTTGGGGATAAAAAGACCCTTTTTGGGGTAAATATTCCCCTATTTGGGTTAGGGAACCCATCCAAGGGATGACCCTGGCAGACCCTCCTTAGCTTCACAAAGGGAGTTGGGGAATTAACTCCCCCTGGGGCAAATAATTCCTATTTTTGGGGTAAATAATTCCAACTCCTGGATAAAATTCCTTCTTTCGGGGAGCAAATAAATCCCAGCCTGGAGCAAATAACTGAGCTGGGAGGGCCCCAAATCCTCCCCAGGAAGGGCTGAGTCAGAGCCGAGGGGGTGGAAGTGACTCAGTCCCCCCCCCCTACACCTCCGGGAAATGAGGCCAGTTTGGGATTCCCGGCGGGGAATTCCAGGAATTTGGGATTTGGGATGGGTTTAGGGGGGTCTAGAGAGGGTTTGGGGGGTTAAGAGGATTTTGGAGGGGTGCACAGGGGGGTCTGGGGGGATTTGAGGTGAGTTTGGGGAAGTTTCTAGCGAGTTCGGGGGATTTAGGGCGAATTTGGGGAAGTTTAGGACGAGTTTGGGGGGGGTTTAGGGCGAGTTCGGGAAGTTTAGGACGAGATTGGAGAATTTGGGGCGAGTTTAGAGGGGTTTAGGACAGATTTTTGGGAAGTTTAGGGCGAGTTTAGGGGGGGTTCAGGACAAATCTGGGCAAGTTTAGGGCGTGTTTAGGAAGTTGAGGTCGAATTTGGGGAAGTTTCGGGCGATTTCGGGGAAGTTTAGGGAGGTTCAGGGCAAATTTTAGGGGGTTCAGGGCCATTTTCAAGGGGATCGGGGCGAATTTGGGGAGAATTTTGGAAGTCTGGGGTGAATTTTCGAAGTTTGGGGAGAGTTTTCGAAGTTTGGGGCGAGTTTTATAAGTTCAGGGCGAGTTCAAGGGGGTTAAGCGGAGACTTTAGAGGACTTTTAGGGACATGAACGACCCCAAAAACTTCAAATTCAGGGTAAACCCCCCCCCAAAAAAAACCCCAAAAATCCCCTCCATACTCACAGCGGGCGGATAAAGAACGCGGCGATGCCGAGGTCGCCGAGGCCTGGAGGGGCCGCGGGGCGCCGGGGGAGGTTCGAAGGTGAAGTGACGAGGTGGGGACGGTGCCACCCCTTTGGGGACACCCTCGGGATGTCCCCAACATCGCCCGGGACACGTGGCAGTAGCGGCGACAGCGGCCACCATGGACATGGCGACAGGAAACGGCGGGATTCGAACCCGCGGCCTCCGGGTTATAAAGGGAGCGCTAAGCCACGCCCACGGAGGGATGGGATTGGTGGAAAGGGGAAGGGGGCGTGGTTTTGGCGAGGAAGCCACGCCCACGTCCTGAGTCACGGGCGGGAGTTTTACGTCATTAAATTGGGAAAGAAAAAAAAAAGTCGCGACGGGCGGGGGAAAATTTGGGAATTTTTGTGGGGAAAACCCGGGAATTTTTTGGGGAAAAGATGGGAATTTTTTGGGGAAAAAGAGGGAATTTTTAGGGCGGGAAAGAGGGAATTTTGGATGGGGAAACTGGGAATACAGAGGGGAAAATAGGGGATTTTAGGGGGGAAAAAAGGGAATTTTGGGGAAAAGAAGGGGAACTTTGGGGGGAAAAAAGGGGAATTTTTTGGGGGGGGAAACGGGAATTTTGGCGGGAGAAAAGAGGGAGTTTTGAAGGGGAAAAGTGAGAAATTTTGGAGTGAAAATCTTGGAGTTTTCCAGGGGGAAATCGGGAATTTTGGGGGGGAAAAAGGAGGAATTTTGGGACAAAAAATTGGGAATTTTTTTGGGAGAAAAGAAGGAAGTTTTAGGGAAGGGATTTTGGGGGAGAAAAGGGGGAATTTTTGAGGAAAAAATTGGGATTTTTTTAGAAAAAATTAGGAATTTTTGGGACGGTGCCGCCCCCCCTCAGGAAAAGGCGGGATTCGAACCCGCGGCCTCGAGGTTCAAAAGGGAGGGGGAAGCCACGCCCACCGAGGGCTCTGATTGGTGGAGATGGAAAGGGGGCGTGGTTTAGGCTGGGAGGCCACGCCCACCTTGTCGGGCACTTGGGGAATCCCCGAATTTTGCGTCATTCCGAAAAAAAAATAATTAAAATAAATAAATTAAAAAATTGGGACGGGTGAGGAAAATCGGGAATTTTTTTTGTGGGGAAATCCGGGAATTTTTTTTAGGAAAATCTGGGAGTTATAGGGGAAAAAAAAGGGAATTTTTGGGGGGAAAAATGGGGATTTTTGGGGGAAAAATGGGGATTTTTGGAGGGAAAAATGGAATTTTTTGGGGGAAAATGGGAATTATTGGGGGGAAAAAAACCTGGGAATTTTGGGGGGAAGAAAAGGAATTTTTTGGGGTGAAATTCTGGGAATTTTGGGGTGGAAAAAGGGAATTTTTGGGGGGGAAAAAGGGAATTTTTGTGGGGAAAATAATGGGAATTTTTTTGGGAAAAATGGGAATTACTGGGGAAAAAAATTGGAAATTTTGGGGGGAAAATCTGGGAGTTATAGAGGGAAAATAATGGGAATTTTTTGGGGAAAAAAGGGGAATTTTTGGGGGGAAAAATGGGAATTTTTTGGTGAAAAAATGGGAATTTTGGGGGGAAAAATGTGGATTTTTTTGGGGAAAAATGGGAATTTTTTTGGGGAAAAAATTCCCAATCCACCCCGGGAAGGAGCTCCCAGTATCCCCCAGTATTCCCAGTTCAATAAAGAAACTCATTAATTTTAATTTTAATTCGAACCTTTATTAAAATTTAATGAAAGGAGAGAAATGAGGGATTTTTGTTTAAATTCAGGATGGGAAATTGTGGCTGGAAAAGGAAAAAAAAAAATTTGGGAAAGCTTCAAAAAAAGGGAAAAAAAGCAAAAAAAAAAAAAGGAAAAAAAATGGGAAAAAAGGAAAAATAAAAAAGGCAAAAAAGGGCAAAAAAAGGTAAAAGAAAATCAAAATAAAAAGGAAAAAAAGCTAAAAAAGGTTTAAAAAAATAACAAAAAAAGGAAAATAAAAAGGAAAAAAAAAAGGTCAAAAAAGGGAAAATAAAAAGGAAAAAAAAGCGAAAAAAAGGAAAATAAAAAGGAAAAAAAAAGGGTCAAAAAAAGGAAAATAAAAAGGAAAAAAAAAGTCAAAAAAGGAAAATAAAAAGGAAAAAAAAGCGAAAATAAGGAAAATAAAAAGGAAAAAAAAAAAGGTCAAAAAAAGGAAAATAAAAAGGAAAAAAAGCGAAAAAAAGAAAATAAAAACGAAAAAAAATCTCAAAAAAAGGAAAATAAAAAGGAAAAAAAAAAGCCCCCAAAAAACCAAAATAAAAATTTTTTTAAAAGCCAGAAAAAGCAAAAAAAACCCCAAAAAAGCAAAATAAAAAGAAAAAAAAGGCAGAAAAAGTTAAAAAAAGGTGGAAGAAAAGCAAAATAAAATTTTTAAAAAGCTAAAAAAAGCCAAAAAAAGGGAAAAAAAAGCAAAAAAAGGTCAAAAAAAGCGAAATAAAAAGGAAAAAAAAGACAAAATAAGCTAAAAAAAATAAAATAAAAAGGAAAAAAAAAAGCCCAAAAAATCAAAATAAAAATTAAAAAATGCCATGAAAAGCTAAAAAAAAAAAACCAAAATAAAAAGAAAAAAAAGGCCAAAAAAAGCTGAAAAAAGCCCCAAAAAAATCAAAATTAAAAAAAAAAAAAAAAAATCAGAAAAAAGCTTAAAAAAAGCAAAAATGAAAAAATTAAAAAAGCCAAAAAATCCCCAAAAAATCTTTAAAATCTCAAAAAAAAATCCCAGAAAAATTAAAATTAAAAAAAAACCACAAAAAAAGTTCGAAAATTAAAAAATTTTCCCCCAAAATTCCCGAATTTTCCCATTTTTGGCTCCGGATTTTTTGTCCCTCGTTGGCCTCGAGCTGCAGGAGAGGGGGGGGAGGGGAAAAATGAAAAATCCCAAAATTCTCCCAAATTCCTCCCCCCCCCCCAAAAAAAAAATCCCAGGAATTGCCATGAACCCAAAATTCCCAGAAATAACCCCCAAAAAAATCCCGAATTTTTATCCCAAAAATTCCGAATTTTTATCCCAAAAATCCCGAATTTTTATCCCAAAAATTCCAAAAAAATCCCGAATTTTCATCCCAAAAATTCCCAATTTTCATCCCAAAAATTCCGAATTTTCATCCCAAAAAAATCCCAATTTTTCATCCCAAGAATTCCCCAAATTCCCCCCCCCAAAATTCCCGAATTTTCATCCCAAAATTCCCTCAAATCCCCCAAAAATTCCCAAATTTTCATCCCAAAAATTCCAAATTTTCATCCCAAAAATCCCAATTTTTTATCACCAAAAAATCCCCAAATTCCCTCAAATCCCCAAAATTTCCCAAATTTTCATCCCAAAAATCCCCAAAATTCCAAATTTTCACCCCAAAAATCCCAGAATTCCTTCAAATCCCCCAAAATTCCCAAATTTTCATCCCAAAAATCCTCCCAATTCCCAAAATTCCCATTTTTTTCCCCCCAAATTCCCATTTTCCCCCCAAAAAATTCCCTTTTTTCCCCCAAAAATTCCCATTTTTTCCCCCCAAAATTCCCATTTTTTCCCCCCAAATTAATTTTTTCCCCAAAAAATTCCCATTTTTTCCCCCAAAAATTCCCATTTTTCCCCCCAAAATTCCATTTGTCAGGATCCATTCCCGGGGTTTTTCCCCTGGGAATTTTCTAAAATTCCCCCAAAATTTTTTTGGGAAATTTTTTAATTTTTCCTTTTTTTTTTTTCTACCTCCGGTTCTTACGTGGGGAGGCCACCAGAGACCCCCACGCCTTTGTGGGAGGAATTAAAAAAAAAAAAAAAAAAATTAAATTTTAAAATTCAATTTTTTTAAAAAATCCCAAAATTTGAAGAATTTTGGGGCTCCAGGGAGAATTTCCCCCAAAATTCCAGAATTGTCCCCCCAAAATTCCAGATTTTTTCACCCAAATTCCACGATTTTACCCCCAAAATTTGATTTTTTTTCCCCCAAATTCCAAGGTTTTTCCCCCAAATCCCAAATTTTTTCCCCCAAAATCCCAGGATTTTTCCCCCCAAAAATTTCAGATTTTTTTCCCCCAAATCCCAAAATTTTTTCCCCAAAATTCCAGGATTTTACCCCCAAAATTCCAAGGGATTTTTGGTCAAAATTCGAGAATTTTTTCCCCAAAATCCCCAAATTTTTTCCCCCAAATTCCAGGATTTTACCCCCAAAAATTCTTTTTTTTTTCCCCCAAATCCCAAATTTTTTCCCCCAAAATTCCAGGATTTTATTCCCCAAAATTCCCAAATTTTTCCCCCCAAAAATTCCAAGATTTTCCCTCCTTACCTGGCCTTTGATCCGGGGCCTTCGTCCCATGGGAAATTTGGGATTTTCTATAGGGGAATTTGGGATTTTCTATAGGGGAATTTAGAATTTTCTATAGGGGAATTTAGGATTTTCTATAGGGGAATTTGGGATTTTCCATAGGGAAATTTGGGATTTTCCATAGGGGAATTTCTATAGGAGAATTTAGGATTTTCCTATAGGTAATTTGGGATTTTCCATAGGGGAAATTTGGGATTTTCTATAGGGGAATTTAGAATTTTCCTGTAAGGGCTTTGGGATTTTCTACAGATTTGGGATTTTCCATAGGGGATTTGGGATCCCTTATATGGATTTGGGATTCCCTAGAAGATATTTAGGGTTCCCCTATAGGATGTTTAGGGATCCCCCATAGGATCTCTAGATCCCCTACAGGACCTACAGATCCCCTATAGGACATTTAAGGTTCCCCTATAGGATATTTAGGGTTCCCCTATGGGATCTATAGGGTTCCCATCCCCTATAGGATGTTTAGGGTTTTCCTATAGGATGTTTAGGGATCCCCTATAGGATATTTAGGGTTCCCCTATGGGATCTATAGGGTTCTCATCCCCTATAGGATGTTTAGAGGTTCCCATCCCCTATAGGATATGTAGGGGCCGGTGTGTGCCGGGGCTCTATAGGTTCCCCTATGGGATCTATAGGGTTCCCATCCCCTATAGGATGTTTCTATAGGGTTCCCATCCCCTATAGGATATTTAGGGTTCCCCTATGGGATCTATAGGGTTCCCATCCCCTATAGGATGTGTAGGGGCCGGCGTGTGCCGGGGCTCTATAGGTTCCCCTATGGGATCTATAGGTTCCCATCCCCTATAGGATGTTTCTATAGGGTTCCTATCCCCTATAGGATATTTAGGGTTCCCCTATGGGATCTATAGGTTCCCATCCCCTACAGGATGTTTCTATAGGGGTCCCATCCCCTATAGGATGTTTCTATAGGGCTCCCATCCCCTATAGGATGTTTCTATAGGTTCCCATCCCCTATAGGATGTGTAGGGGCCGGCGTGTGCCGGGGCTCTATAGGTTCCCCTATGGGATCTATAGGTTCCCATCCCCTATAGGATGTTTAGGGTTCCCATCCTCTATAGGATGTGTAGGGGCCGGCGTGTGCCGGGGCTCTATAGGTTCCCCTATAGGATCTATAGGTTCCCATCCCCTATAGGATATTTAGGGTTCCCCTATGGGATCTATAGGGTTCCCATCCCCTATAGGATGTGTAGGGGCCGGCGTGTGCCGGGGCTCTATAGGTTCCCCTATAGGATGTTTCTATAGGTTCCCATCCCCTATAGGATGTGTAGGGCCGGCGGTGTGCCGGGGCTCTATAGGTTCCCTATAGGATCTATAGGTTCCCATCCCCTATAGGATGTGTAGGGGCCGGCGTGTGCCGGGGCTCTATAGGTTCCCCTATGGGATCTATAGGTTCCCATCCCCTATAGGATGTGTAGGGGCCGGCGTGTGCGGGGCTCTATAGGTTCCCCTATAGGATCTATAGGTTCCCATCCCCTATAGGATGTGTAGGGGCCGGCGTGTGCCGGGGCTCTATAGGTTCCCCTATGGGATCTATAGGTTCCCATCCCCTATAGGATGTGTAGGGGCCGGCGTGTGCCGGGGGCTCTATAGGTTCCCCTATGGGATCTATAGGTTCCCATCCCCTATAGGATGTGTAGGGGCCGGCGTGTGCCGGGGCTCTATAGGTTCCCCGGCCGTAGGTGACCCCGGCCTTGCTGTGGCCTCGGCCCCCCCTGGGGGTGACGCACGGGACAGCGCCCCCCCGCTGGGGGAACAGGGCCTATGGATCCCATAGGGATCCCCTATGGGATCAGCTGGGGGTGACCCCCCACCCACCCATGGGTCATATATGGATCCCCTATGGATTCTCCCATGGAATCCCTTGTTGATCCCCTATAGATCCCCTATGGATTCTCCCACGGAATCCCTTGTTGATCCCCTATAGCTCCCCTATGGAATCCCCCATGCGAATCCCATGGATCCCCCCCATGGAATTCCCATAGATCCCCTATGGATTCTCCCACGGAATCCCTTATTGATCCCCTATGGGAATCCCCCATAGATGCCCTATGGAATCCCACAGAATCCATGGATCCCCCCATGGAATCCCCTATGGAATCCCCCATAGATCCCCTATGGAATCCCCATAGATCCCCTATGGATTCTCCCATGGAATCCCCATAGATCCCCTATGGATTCTCCCACGGAATCCCTTATTGATCCCCTATAGAACCCCCACAGATCCCCATACATCCCCTATGGAATCCCCATTGATCCCCCCATGGAATCCACAGAACCCCATGGAATTCCCTATGGATCCCCCATAGAATCCCCTATGGATCCCCATATATCCCCTATGGATCCCCCATGGAATCCCCTACAGATCCCCATAGATCCACCATGGAATCCCCTATGGATCCCCCATGGAACCCAATAGATCCCCTATAGATCACCATGGAATCCCCTATGGATCCCCCATGGAACCCAACAGATCCCCTATAGATCCCCATGGAATCTCCACAGATCCCCCACAGAATCCCCTATAGAATCCCACAGACCCACCCCCCCCAAAGAAGCCACAAGGACCCCCCCCCCGAGGCAGCACCTATAGAGCCCCTATAGGGCCCCAATGTCCCCTGAACCCCCCCAGACCCCCCCATAGGTCCCGTATAGGGCCCTTCTGAACCCCCCCCAAAGTCATCAGAACCCCCCCTATAGAGTCCCCAAATCCCCTATAGATTCCACAACCCCCCCCCACACTCCCCTATAGATCCCATAGGTCCCCCCAAACCCCCCTCCCAAAAGAGCCCATATAGGGTTCTATACCCCCCCCCCCAAATCCCCTATAGACCCCTCTGGCCCTCCCCAGACCCTCCAAAAATGTCCCCTATAGATTCCCAAACCACCCCCCCCAAGATCAAGACACCCCCCAAAGTCCCCTATAGACCCCAGGACCCCCCCCCATAGCGTCAGGTCCCATATAGGGCCCAAATCCTCCCCCTCCCCCCCCCCCCCCAAATCCCCTATAGCCCCCATAGGTTTCGGATATCCCCAGAAACCACTCCGGATTTTCCCCAAATTCCCCCCCTTATAGATGCCATAAATCCCCTATAGATCCCCTATAAGTCCAACCCCCCCCCCCCCCGCCCCCTAAAAAATCCATAGGTTCCGGATATCCCCAGAAACCACTCCGGATATTCCCAATATCCCCCCCAAAACCTCCCCTATAGATCCCATAAATCCCACAAAACCCCCCCAACCTCCCTTGAACCCGTCCCTACACCCCTCCATTACGTCCCAAAAACCCTTTGAGCCCCCCCCAAATATCCCCTATACCCCTCCCTATACCTCCCCCCTATACCGCCCTACACCCCCAAAAACCACACGCGCACCCGCCCCGTTATCTATACCCCCCTCAAATCCCCCCTAAATCCCATCCGGACCCTTTTTAGAAGCCCCAGACCATTTGCAACCCTCCAGACCCCCCAAATCGCCCCTATAGAACCCCCTATAGCCTCCATACGTCCCCCTGCCCGCTCGCCCTGAGCTGCCTCTAACATGGCGGCCGCCCCCCTCCCCCCCCCTCACGGCAGCAAAGCCACGCCCCCCTACGCGAGGAGGACGCTGATTGGGTGAGCCTCCCCCCAGTGACAAACGCTGATTGGCTGATGCTCCCGAAGTGTGCGCTTTGATTGGTTGAGAGGGGCGGAAGGCGGGGCTTAGCCATGAGGGGGAGCGGGCGTGGGTTTGGCGGGAAAGGGCGGAGAAAATGGCGGATGATTGACACCCGTATTATAATTAGGGGGCGGGGCTATGTAGATGAAGGGGCGTGGCTCGCTAGTAGGGATAAACGTGGGAATTGCCCCAAAAATTTGGGAATTTTCCTTCCAAAAAATAGGGAAAAAATCCAAAATAAAGGGGAGATGGGGAGAATAATTAATATCTAATAATTAATAATTTTGGCGTAAAGCGGCAGTAATAATTCCTAATTATTAAGGGAAATAATAATTAATAATCGGGAAATAATGGATAGTAACAGAAATAATGATTAGCAATCAGGAAATTACTGCTAATAGTTGGGGAATAACTGCTACTAACTGAAAGTAATGGCTAATAATTGGGAAATAAAGATTAATAATGGAGAAATAACGGCTAATAACTGAAATTAATGACTAATTATGGGGAAATAGCTGTTAATAGCTGGGAACAATGATTAGTGATCGGGTAATAATTACTAATGATCACTAATAATTGGAAAAATAAAAGACTAATAATGGGGAAATAAGAGTTAATAACTGGAAACAATTATTAATAATGGGGAAATAACGCTAATAACCGGAAATAACCGCTAATAATGGGGAAATAATGACGAAAAAAAAATCAGGAATTTCCCCCCCCCCAAAAAAAAATCGCCCGGAATTTTCTCCCCCTCCCCCCTCCGCCTTTTCCAGCTGTTGTCCCAAAAAGCAGCTGCGGGGTCACGTGACTTTCCAGGGATTCCCAAATATTTTTAGGATCCGGCCCCGTGGGGGGAGGGGCTGGAGCCCCAGACAGGGGGGGACCCCAAAAATTGGGAATTTCGAGGGGGGGGGGGGGATAAAAAGTCAAAAAAAAAAAAAGGGAATTATTGGGAATAAAAATGGGAATTATTGGGAATAAAAATGGGAATTATTGGGAATAAAAATGGGAATTATTGGGGAAAAAAAAATCACAAAAAATTTGGGAATGTTGGAAGAAAAATGTTTCAAAAATGGGGATTTTGGGGAATAAAAGGGTCTCAAAAATGGGGATTTGTTTTGGGGGGGGGAAATGGTTCCAAAATTTGGGAATTTTAGGATAGAACAATTCAAAAATTGGGAATTTTTGGGAATCAAAGTATCAAAAATTGGAATTTTGGGGAAAAAAGGGTCCAAAAAATCGGGAATTTAGGGGGGAAAAGGTCCCAAAAATGGGGATTTGGGGGGGCGGGGGAAAGTCCCAAAAATTGGGGATTTTGGGAATAAAAAGGTTCAAAAAAATGGGAGTTTGGGGGGGGAAAAGGTTCCAAAAATGGGAATTTGAGGGAAAAATAAATTCCAAAAACAGGAATTTGGGGGCAAAAAAAACGGTCTGAAAAATCGGGAATTTTGGGGAAAAAAGGGCCTAAAAAATGAGGATTTTTGGGGGAAAAAAAAAGTTTCAAAAATTTGGAATTTTGGGAATAAAAGGGTCCAAAAATGGGAATTTGGGGCATGAGAGAGTCCCAAAAATGGGAATTTGGGGGGAATTTGAGAATGAAAATGGGAATTTTGGGGGGATTTCGCCTCAAAAAAAGCGCGGAATTTTGGGGTTTTCCCCCCTCGTCGTTTTTTGGGGATTTTTTTAGGGAATTTTTTGGATTTTTTTTTTTTTTTTTTTTCTGGGAATTCCTACGGGAATTTGGAGTCCGGGAACCCCCCTGGAGACCCCCCCAGAGGGGGGAGGTCCCGGGAATTTTGGGATTTTGGGAGGATCCAGGGGGGGATTTGGGAGCGAGGAGAAGGAACCGAGGAGGCCGGTGGGGAAATTTTGGGGGAAATTTGGGGGATTTGGGGGAATTTTAGGGGGAGTCGAGGGGATTTGGGGGGGGGGGGGGGATTTTGGGGGGAATTTGGGGGATTTTTTGGGGAAATTTTGAAGGGAATTGAGGGAATTTTGGGGAGGGATTTCGAGGTTTTAGGGAATTTTGGGGGGAGTTGGGGAGAATTTTGGGGGGGGTTTAGGGAGCTTGAGGTGATTTTAGGGGAATTTCGGGAAATTTTGGGGTTTTTTGGGGTTTTTTTGGGGGGATTTTTTTGGGAACTTTTGGTGGAATTGTGGGGATTTTTGGGAATGTTGGGGATTTGAGGGAGAGTTTGGGGAGATTTGGGGGGATTTGGGGGGATTTGGGGGAAGTTTGGGGGATTTTTCGGGGATTTGGGGAATTCGAGGAGGAGTTTGGGGTCATTTTTTGGGGGGGGGGATGTTGGGGGGGGAATTTTTGAGGGAGTTTGAAGGGATTTTTTGGGGGGGGATTTGGGGAGATTTTGGGGGGAATTTGGGGGGGATTTGGGGAATTTTTGGGGGTTGTTTTGGGGAGATTTTGGGAAACTTTGGGGGCACTTTGGGGGAGTTGAGGGGATTTGAGGGAATTTTTGGGAATTGCAGGAGGGGTCTTTTGGGGCATATTTGGGAATTCTGGAGGAATTTTCAGGGGATTTGGGGGAAATTTGGGGAAAATTTGGGGGAAATTTGGGGGAAATTTGGGGGAATTTTTTGGGAAATCTGTGTGGATTTGGGGGGATTTTTTTGGGGGGGAATGTTGGGAAATTTGGGGGCGATTTTGTCCCCCCCGGGTGGTTTTTACGGCGGTTCATGAATATTCAACTTTATGTAAATGAGGGAGGCGGGGTCAGGATGAGGCCACGCCCCCTCTGCAGCTGCCGTGGGGGGGGAGGGGAGCTGGGGGGGGGATTGCCGCAAAGGACTCTGGGAGCAGATGCTGGGGGGGAGGGGGGTGTCTCAGTTCATCCCAGTTCACTCCCAGTTCACTCCCAGTTCATTCCCAGTTCCCTCCCAGTTCATTCCCAGTGCTCCCAGTTCATCCCAGTCCCTCCCAGTTCACTCCCAGTTCATTCCCAGTGCTCCCAGTTCATCCCAGTCCATCCCAGTTCCCTCCCAGTCCCTCCCATTTCACCCCAGTTCATTCCCAGTCCTCCCCAGCTCCCTCCCATTTCATCCCAGTTCCCTCCCAGTTCATCCCAGTTCATTCCCAGTGCTCCCAGTTCATCCCAGTCCATTCCAGTTCCCTCCCAGTCCCTCCCATTTCATCCCAGTTCACTCCCAGTTCATTCCCAGTGCTCCCAGTTCATCCCCATGGCGGCGCTGCCGCTGCCCCTCCCCCTCCTGCTGCTGGCCGGGGTGGCCGAGGGGACCCCGTGGGGGACAGAGGGGACAGAGAAGGGGACCCTGCTGGACCTGGGTGAGAGACACAGAGCCACTGTCCCCAAATGTCCCCAAATGTGTCCCCAATCCCCCCACTGTCCCCAAATGTCCCTAATGTCCCCAATCCCCTCAATGTCCCCAATGTCCCCAATGTCCCCAACGCCCCCAATGTCCCCAATGTCCCCCAACGTCCCCAATGTCCCCAATGTCCCCAATGTCCTCCAATGTCCCCAAATGTCCCCAAATGTCCCCAAATGTCCCCAATCCCCCCAATCCCCCCAATGTCCCCAATGTCCCCCAATGTCCCAAATGTCCCCCCAATGTCCCCAATGTCCCCAATGTGTCCCCGCTGTCCCCAGGCCGCTGTCGCTTTGCTCTGGGAATGCAGGACGGGACCATCCCCGACTTTCGCCTCTCGGCCTCCAGCGCTTGGTCAGACTCCACCGCCGCCCGCCACGGCCGGTACGGACCAGTATGGACCAGTATGGACCAGTATAGACCAGTATAAACCAGTATAGACCAGTATAAACCAGTATGGACCAGTATGGACCAGTTCAGACCAGTATAAACCAGTATAGACCAGTATAGACCAGTATGGACCAGTATGGACCAGTATAGACCAGTATAAACCAGTATAGACCAGTATAAACCAGTATGGACCAGTATAGACCAGTATAAACCAGTATGGACCAGTATAGACCAGTATAGACCAGTATAAACCAGTATGGACCAGTATAGACCAGTTCAGACCAGTATAGAACAGTATAGGACAGTGTAAACTGGCATAAACCAGTACAGGCCAGTATAAACCAGTACAGGCCAGTGTAAACCAGTTTGGACCAGTATAGAACAGTATCAAGCAATTCAGACCAGTATAAAGCTCTTCAGACCAGTATAAACTAGCTTAGACCAGTTTAGATCTGTATTAGGGCCTGGTGTCCAGTGACTGTCCCCAAGTGTCCCCTGGGTGTCCCCAAACCCCAAAATGTCCCCAAATTCTTGGATTTTCCCATATCCATGAGTGTCCCTAAATGTCCCCAAGTTATCCTGGATGTCCATGGGGTGTTCCCAAACCCCAAAATGTCCCCAAATGTCCCCGAATGTCCCCAAATGTCCCCAAATGTCCCCACATGTCCCCAAATGTCCCCACATGTCCCCGATGTCCCCAGGCTGGGCCGCAGTGACGGTGACGGCGCCTGGTGCCCAGCCAGGCCGGTGTCCCCTGGGTGTCCCCAAACCCCCAAATGTCCCCAAATGTCCCCGAATGTCCCCAAATGTCCCCAAATGTCCCCGATGTCCCCAGGCTGGGCCGCAGTGACGGTGACGGCGCCTGGTGTCCGGCCGGGCCGGTGTTCCCGGCCGAGCAGGAGTTCCTGGAGGTTGACCTGGGCCGGCTGCACGTGGTGACGCTGGTGGGGACGCAGGGACGCCACGCGGGGGGACACGGCCGCGAGTTCGCTCACCAGTACCGGCTGCGTTACAGCCGCGACCGGCGCCGCTGGCTGCGCTGGAGGGACCGCTGGGGAGCTGAGGTGGCCTTGGGGACATCGGGGACATTGGGGACATCAGGGGGTTGGGGACATTGATGGGATTTGGGGACATCGGGGACATCGGGAGGGGTTGAGGACGTCGGGGGGATTGGGGACATTGGGGACATTCGGGGGGTTGGGGACGTTGGGGGGATTGGGGACATTTGGAGGGATTTGGGGACATTGATGGGATTTGGGAACATGGGGACAACAGGGACATCAGGGGGTTGGGGACATCGGGGACACTGGGAGGGGTTGGGGACATCAGGGGGATTTGGGGGCATTGGAAGGATTTGGGGACACTGATGGGATTTGGGGACATTGGGGACATTGAGGGGATTTGGGGACATTGAAGGGATTTGGGGATTGGGAGGATTGGGGACTTTTGGGGACATTGGGGACATTTGGGGGGATTTGGGACTTTTGGGGACATTGGGGACATTTGGAGGGATTTGGGGACATTGGGGACATTGAGGACATCGAGGGGATTTGGGGACATTGAGGGGATTTGGGGACATTTGGGGACATTGAGGTGATCAAGCAGACCTTGGGGACATCAGAGGTGTTGGGGGGAATGGAGTGACCTGGGACTTCGGGGACACCTTGGGGACACCTTGGGGACACCTTGGGGACACCTTGGGGACACCTGGGGTCCCAACGGTGTCACCGCAGGTGATCGGTGGCAATGAGGACCCCGAGGGGGTGGTGCTGAAGGATCTGGCGCCGGCGCCGGTGGCCCGGGCGCTCCGGGTGTACCCGCGGGCACCGCGTGCCATGAGCGTCTGCCTGCGCCTCGAGCTCTACGGCTGCCCCTGGGAGGGTGAGTTGAGTGTTGGGGTCAATGGTTGGGTGTTGGGGTCAATGGTTGGGTGTTGGGGTCAATGGTTGGGTGTTGGGGGTCAATGGTTGGGTCATTGGGTCAATGGTTGGGTGTTGGGGTCAATGGTTGTGTCATGAGGTTAATGGTTGGGTGTTGGGGTCAATGGTTGGGTGTTGGGGTCATTGGTTGGGTGTTGGGGTCAATGGTTGGGTGTTGGGGTCAATGGATGAGTGTTGGGGTCAATGGTTGGGTTATGAGGTCAATGGTTGGGTGTTGGGGACAATGGTTGGGTGTTGGGGTCAATGGTTGGGTGTTGGGGACAATGGTTGGGTCATTGGGTCAATGGTTGGGTCGTTGGGTCAATGGTTGGGTGTTGGGGTCAATGGTTGGGTGTTGGGGTCAATGGTTGGGTTATGAGGTCAATGGTTGGGTGTTGGGGACAATGGTTGGGTGTTGGGGTCAATGGTTGGGTCATGGGGTCAATGGTTGGGTCACTGGGTCAATGGTTGGGTCATTGGGTCAATGGTTGAGTGTTGGGGTCAATGGTTGGGTGTTGGGGTCAATGGTTGGGTCATTGGGTCAATGGTTGGGTGTTGGGGTCATTGGTTGGGTGTTGGGGTCAATGGTTGGGTCATTGGGTCAATGGTTGGGTGTTGGGGTCAATGGTTGGGTCATTGGGTCAATGGTTGGGTGTTGGGGTCATTGGTTGGGTGTTGGGGTCAATGGTTGGGTGTTGAGGTCATTGGTTGGGTGTTGGGGTCATTGGTTGGATGTTGGGGTCAATGGTTGGGTCATGGGGTCAATGGTTGGGTCATGGGGTCAATGGTTGGGTCATGAGGTCAACGGTGGGTTGATGACATCATCGGTTGGCTTTCGGGCTCATTCATTGGGTGCTGGGGTCAATGGTTGGGTTGATGACATCATCCATGATGGCTCCTCGTTAACCCTGGTGGTGACCCTGCCGTGACCCCGCGGTGACCCCGTGGTGACCCCGGGGTGCCCCCGTGGTGGCCCCGAGGTGACCCCGCTGTCCCCAGCCGGGCTCTTGTCCTACACGGCCCCGCGGGGTCACGTCATGGCCCTGGACCCCGTCCCCATCGTCCTCAACGACTCCACCTACGACGGCTTCAGCGCTGGCCCGTGAGTCCCCGGGGTCCCCACCTGTCCCCAGGTGTCCCCAGGTGTCCCCAAGGGTCACCTGTCCCACCCGTCCCCAAGAATTCCCAAATTTCCTGCATCCAATCCCCCACCGAGTGTCCCCAAATTGTCCTGGGAGTTTTCCAGATGTCCCCAAAGTGTCCCAAACCATCCCCAGGTGTCCCCAGACCATCCCCAGGTGTTTCCAGGTGTCCTCAAACTGTCCTCAGGTGTCACTGGGGGATCTCCAGGTGGGTGGGATGGGACAAGTCAGGTGTCCAGGTGTGTCCCACCTGCCCAGGTGTCACTGGGAGGTCCCCAGGTGTCATTGGGAGGTGCCCAGGTGTCACTGGGAGGTGCCCAGGTGTCACTGGGAGGTGCCCAGGTGTCATTGGGAGGTGCCCAGGTGTCACTGGGAGGTGCCCAGGTGGGTGGGACAGGGCTCTCCCCATACCCAGGTGTGTCTCACCTGCCCAGGTTACACTTCGGGGGGCTGGGCCAGCTCTCGGACGGGGTCCTGGGCCTCGATGATTTCCTGAGGACCCGCGAGCGCCGCCTGTGGCCGGGCTACGACTACGTGGGGTGGCCACGCCCCCCCGGGCCACACCCACACGTGGAGCTGGAGTTCGAGTTCCAGGAGCTCCGGGCCTTCCACGCCATGCAGGTGCCCCAGGGAATGCTGGGAGATCTGGGCACCGGGGAATTGTGGGATTGGTCAGCCATGGATGGACAGATGAGTGCCCCAGGGAATGCTGGGAGATCTGGGCACCGGGGAATTGTGGGATTGGTCAGCCATGGATGGACAGATGAGTGACCACCACGGTCTGGGGACTGGGAGTGGTCACCTTGCCCCAGGGCATCATGGGATGTGTCATGCCCCCCCCCCCCCCCAGGTCCACTGTAACAACCTCCACACGCGCGGGGTCGGAATCTTCCGGGCGGTCGAGTGTCGCTTCAAGAAGAGCCTGGCCACGGCCTGGGAGCCCACGGTGGCCACCCACAGCCTGGCCGGGGCCATCAAGGACCCCAGCGCCCGCTTGGTCACCGTCCCCTTGGGGGGGCGCCACGCCCGATTCATCCAGTGCCGCTTCTTCTTCGGCGCCGAGTGGATGCTCTTCAGTGAGGTCTCCTTCGTCTCAGGTTGGGTCATTGGGTCAATGGTTGGTCAATGGCTCAATGGTTGGGTGTTGAGGTCAATGGTTGGGTCATGAGGTCATTGGTTGGGTCATGAGGTCATTGGTTGGGTGTTGAGGTCATTGGTTGGGTGTTGGGGTCATTGGTTGGATGTTGAGGTCAATGGTTGGGTCATGAGGTCATTGGTTGAGTGTTGGGGTCAATGGTTGGGTGTTGGGGTCATTGGTTGGATGTTGAGGTCAATGGTTGGGTCATGAGGTCATTGGTTGAGTGTTGGGGTCAATGGTTGGGTGTTGGGGTCAATGGTTGGGTCATTGGGTCAATGGTTGGGTGTTGGGGTCAATGGTTGGGTCATGGGGTCAATGGTTGGGTGTTGAGGTCAACGATTGGGTCATGAGGTCAACGGTGGTTTGATGACATCATCGGTTGACTGATGAGGTCATTGACAATCAACGGCGTCACTGATTTAGCGATAACACCATTGACTGTTGATGACGTCACTGACTGGTGATGACATCATTGACTGGCCATGACATCACCCATTGTCAATGACATCACTGACCGTTGATGACATCATCAATGTCCCCAGAGGTGCTGGATGACCCCACGGGTGCCAGTGGGTGGCCCCCGAGCCCTGACCCCTCTGCCGCCATCTTGGAAAATGCCCTCGACAGGGGCGGGGCCACCAACGTCACCACCCAGGGTAGGCGGGGCTCAACTGGGCGTGGCTCAACTGGGCGTGGCTTATCCGAGGTGGGCGTGGCCATGACGCTCCTCTGCCCCTCCCAGTAGCCCCCGGGGAGCTCGGACTGGTCCCGCCGGTGGCCAAAGCCGAGCCCGGGCAGTCGCCGGCGCTGCTGGGCTGCCTGGGCGCCATCATCCTCCTGCTGCTGGCCCTCCTCATCCTCACCCTGCGACACCGCCTCTGCTCCGGGCCACTGGGAAAGGTCACTGCGAGGGACTGGGATGGACGGGGAGGGAACTGGGAGGGAACTGGAATAGACTAGGGGGCACTGGGAGGGAATGGGAGGGACTGGGAGTGGATTTGGAGGGACTGGGAGGGACTGGGATGGACTGGGAGGGAACTGGGAGGGAACTGGGGATAGACTAGAGGGCACTGGGAGGGAATGGGAGGGACTGGGAGTGGATTTGGAGGGACTGGGAGGGACTGGGATGGACTGGGAGGGAACTGGAAATAGACTAGAGGGCACTGGGAGGGAATGGGAGGGACTGGGAGCAGATTGGAATGGACTGGGATGGACTGGGATGAATTAGGAGGGACTGGGAGGGGATTGGGAGGCACTGGGATGGACTGGGATGGACTGGGATGGACTGGGATCAACTGGGACAAACTGGGAGGAACTGGGAAGGACTGGGAGGGGATTGGAATGGTTCTAACTGGTTCTAAGCAGTTCTAACTGATCTGAATAATTTTTTACTGGTTCTGACTGGTTCTATCTGCTCGGAACTGGTTCTAACCGAGGCAGAACTGGTTCTAACTGGTTCTAACTGGTTCTAACCGGGTCTAACTGGTTCTAACAGGTTGTAACTGGTTCTAATGGGTTCTAACCAGTTCTAACAGAGGCTGAACTGGTTCTAACGGGTTCTAACCGGTTCTAATGGGTTCTAACGGAGGCTGAACTGGTTGTAATGGGTTGTAACTGGTTCTAACCAGTTCTAACTTAGGCAGAACTTGCTCGAACTGGTTCTGACGGGTTCTAGCGGGTTCTAACGGGTTCTAGTTGGTTCTAGCCGGTTGTAGCCGGTTCTAACGGGTTCTAACTGGTTGTAGCCGGTTCTAACGGGTTCTAGCTGGTCGTAGCTGGTTCTAACCAGTTCTAACTGGTTCTAATGGGTTCTAACCAGTTCTAAGCTCGGCAGAACTGGTCCTAGCGGGTTCTAGCCGGTTCTATCCGGTTCCACCCGGTTCTAACGGGCTGTGGCCGGTGTCCCGGCAGGCTCCGGGCCGCGGGGCGGAGGCGGCGCTGCGGGTTCAGCTCTCGGGGGACACCGTGGTCATCAACAACGCCACGGGGGGGGGGAGGGGCTCGGGGGCTGCCCCGCTACGAGCGGATCCCCCCCGGAACCGGAACCGGAAGCGGAACCGGAAGCGGAAGTGGGGAGTACCAGGAACCCACCCGGGCACGGCCCAGACCCCCCCCGCTGCCCCCTGGGGCTGGTGAGGAAAAGGGAAAAAATGGGGGGGAAAAGAGGGGAAAAGGGGGAAAAAAGGGGGGAAAAGGGGGAAAAGGGGAAAAGGGAGGAAAAGGGGGAAAAGGGAAAAAAGGGAGGGAGAAATGGGAACTAAAGGGGGAAAAAAGGGAGAGGAAAAAGGGGAAAAAGAAACAGAAAAAAGGGAGGAAGTGGAAAAATGGGGGAAAACAGGGGGAAAAGGGGAGGGAGGAATTTTTCACCCAATTTTTTTTGCCTGGAACCTCCACAAAAAATGGTTCCGGGAATGAGGAAAAGGCTGGAAATGACCCCAAAAATCCCTTGGGAATGGGACGGGGGGAGGAGCAGGGGGTGTGACCTCGTGGCCACGCCCCTTTCCGACCACACCCACCCCACCCCTCCCCAGCCAATCCGGCCTATCGGCTGCTCCTGGCCACCTACGCCCGACCAATGGGAGGCCTCGCCCGGGCCACGCCCGACGGCGCCAAACCAATCAACACCGACGGTAAGGGCGGGGCTACGAGAGGGCCACGCCCACTTTAGACACGCCCACCTCACCTCTACCTCTCCCACCCGCACAGGTGAGCCCGAAGGGGGGGCGGGGGCCTATGCCGAGGCTGATGTCACCGGAGGCTCCGCCTACGCCCTGGCAGGCCCCGCCCACAGCCCCGCCCACGGCCCCGCCCTCCCCTCCTTCCCCCGGCACTGCCTGCGCTTCCGGGAAAAGCTGGGGGAGGGGCAGTTCGGAGAGGTAAGCCACGCCCCCTCTGTAGCAAGCCACGCCCCCACCGAGGCCATGCCCACCACGGCTTAGCCCCGCCATTGAGGGCTTTAACCCCGCCCCTATACGAGGTTTTAGCCACGCCCCAAATGGGGCTTTAGCCACGCCCCTAAATCATTTGCCCCACCCCAAACCCTTTAGCCCCACCCCTTCTGAAAGCCACACCCACCATGGCTTAGCCCCGCCCTTAATGGAATTGGCCCCGCCCATTATTAACCCTCACCCCGCCCTCAGGGTTTTTTAAATGCTCCTCTTGATTGGCCACGCCCTCACTGCTTGACCACGCCCCCTTTCCCTTGGCCCCGCCCCCAGGTGCTGCTGTGTGAGGTCATCGCCCCCCACACCCTGGACTTGGCCACGCCCCCAGGGTCAGGCCCCGCCCCCCCGGCCGCAGGGCGCCCCCTGCTGGTGGCGGTCAAGGTGCTGCGGCCGGACGCCACCAAGAACGCCCGGTATGGAAACTGGGGGAACTGGGATGGACTGGGATGGACTGGGATGGGACTGGGATGGACTGGGAGAGACTAGGAGGGGATTGGGAGTGAACTGGGAGCACTGGGATAGACTGGGACGGAACTGGGACAGAATGGGAAGGGCTGGGGAGGATCCCAGGAGGGTCTTGGGTTTGAGCAACCTCACCTGGGGAGGGCTCACCTGTACCCAGGTGTACCCAGGTGTATTCAGGTGTGCCCAGGTGTACTCAGGGCATACCCAGGTGTGCCCAGGTGTGCTGATGTTATGCTGGGGGCGGGGCCAGTCGGGATTTCCTGCAGGAGGCGCGCACCCTGGGCATACCCAGGTGTACCCAGGTGTACCCAGGTGTACTCAGGTGTGCCCAGGTATGCTGATACCTGTGCTGGGGGCGGGGCCAGGCGGGATTTCCTGCAGGAGGCGCGCACCCTGGGCATACTCAGGTGTACCCAGGTGTGCCCAGGTGTGCTCAGGTGTGCTGATGTCATGCTGGGGGAGGGGCCAGGCGGGATTTCCTGCAGGAGGCACGCACCCTGGGCATACCCAGGTGTACCCAGGTGTACTCAGGTGTGCCCAGGTGTACTCAGGGCATACCCAGGTGTGCCCAGGTGTGCTGATGTCATGCTGGGGGCGGGGCCAGGCGGGATTTCCTGCAGGAGGCGCGCACCCTGGGCCGGCTGCGGGACCCCAACATCGTGCGGCTGCTGGGGGTGTGCGCGGGGCCCGGCCCCCTGTGCATCGTCACCGAGTACATGGAGCACGGAGACCTGCACCAGTTCCTGGGCGGGCCCCGAGGCCACGCCCTCAGGTGGGACACGCCCACACCCGGACACACCCACCCGAGACACGCCCACTCCAGCCACACCCACTCCTAATCGCTTGTCATCCGCATTTCTGGGGTTCTGGCCCTTTAAGAGAAACCACTCCCACTTTGTCATTCAGGGTGTGCCCAAAGGAAGCCACGCCCACTGCCGCCACGCCCACTTTGAGGGTTCTGTCCCTTTAAGAGCAGCCCCTCCCACCTTTGTGCCATGCCTATCATCCAGGACACACCCCCAAAGAAGCCACGCCCACTCACAGCACACCCGGGACAGGCCACGCCCACTCCAGCCACGCCCACTCCCAATTGCTTTCCATTCACATTTCTGGGGCACTGGCCCTTTAAGAGAAGCCCCGCCCACTCCAAGCCCCGCCTTTTCCGGTCACGCCCCAGCCACGCCCACTCCGCGTCATTTCCTGTCAGCATTTCCGGGGCGGGAAGGAGGATTTGGGGTGGGAAAAGTGAATTTGGGGGGTTGGGAAATGGGATTTTTTTAAGTGGGAAAAGTGAATTTTGGGGGTAAAAGAGGAATAAAGGTGGAAAAAAAATTTTTTTTTTTTTTTAAGCAGATTTTAGGGTAGGAAAACGGGGATTTTAGGCGGGGGGGAAATGCAAATTTTAGAGTAGGAAAAAAGGATTTTGATGAGAGGGATAAAGTGGGGTTTTAGAGGAGAAAAAAACCAATTTTTTATCAAAACGATCAGATTTCAGGTCAGGAAAAAAAAAAAAAATTAACAGAAATAAAACACACATTTGAAAGAAAAAACCCCAAACATTTAAAATCCAAAAAAAAAAAAAAAAATCACAAATATTTCTCTTTTTTCATCCAAGTTTTTCCACTTTGCTCCACGTCGGCGCCCAAATCGCGTCCGGGATGCGATTCCTGGCACGCAGGAATTTTGTGCACCGGGATTTGGCCACCAGGAATTGCCTGGTGGGCGACGGATTCACCGTCAAAGTGGCCGATTTCGGGATGAGCCGAAATCTTTACGCCGCCGATTATTATCGGGTACGGGGCCGGGCGCTGCTGCCCATCCGCTGGATGGCCTGGGAGTGCATCCTCATGGTGAGAGCTTGGGGGGAAATTGGGGAAAATTGGGGGAAAAATGGGATTTTAGGAGAAAAAATTGGGATTTTAGGAGAAAAAATTGGGATTTTAGGTGAAAAAATGGGGGTTTGGGGGGGAAAAATGGGATTTTTTGGGGAAAAATGGGAAAAAAAGTGGGATTTTAAGGGAAAATATTGGGATTATAGGAGAAAAAATTGGGATTTTTGGGGGAAAATGGGATTTTAGGAGAAAAAATGGGGGTTTGGGGGAAAAAATGGGAAAAAAAGTGGGATTTTAAGGGAAAATATTGGGATTTTAGGGGGAAAAAATGGGATTTTAGGTGAAAAAATGGGGATTTGGGGTGGGATCTGGTGCCCTGGTGCCCATCCGCTGGATGGCCTGGGAGTGCATCCTCATGGTGAGAGCTTGGGGGGAAATTGGGATTTTGGGGGGAAAAAATTGGGATTTTAGGTGAAAAAATGGGGGTTTGGGGGGCAAAAATGGGGAAAAAAGTGGGATTTTAAGGGAAAATATTGGGATTTTAGGAGAAAAATATTGGGATTTTTGGGGGAAAAGATTGGGATTTTAGAAGAAAAAAACTTGGATTTTAGGAGGAAAACATTGGGATTTTAGGGGGAAAATATTGGGATTTTAGGAGTAAAAATTGGGATTTTAGGTTTGGGGGATTTGGGATTCCAGAATTCCCCAAAATTCCCAAATTTTGGGGATTTTAGGGGACGTTCAGCCCGGCCAGCGACGCCTGGGCCTTCGGGGCGACGCTCTGGGAGGAGCTGAAACCCCAAAATTCGCCAAAATTTGTCAAAATTCGCCAAAATCTCCCAACGCCAAACCCCAAAATCGGAATTCCCGAGTTCTGGAATATCGGAATTCCCAAATTTTGGGGACTTTAGGGGACCTTCAGCCCCGCCAGCGATGCCTGGGCCTTCGGGGTGACGCTCTGGGAGGTGCTGACGCGCTGCCGGGAGCAGCCGTACGGGGCCCTGAGCGACGAGCAGGTGATCGCCAACGCCGGGCACCACTTCCGGAACCGCGGGCAACAGGTGGGACTGGGACGGACTGGGAGGGACTGGGATGGACTGGGAGGGAGTGGGATGGACTGGGAGAGGAATGGGATGGACTGGGATGGACTGGGAAGGGGATGGGATGGACTGGGATGGACTGGGAGGGGAATGGGAGGGAGTGGGATGGACTGGGATGGACTGGGAGGGGAATGGGATGGACTGGGAGGGACTGGGAGATGATTGGGATTGACTGGGATGGACTGGGACGAAACTAGGAGGGACTGGGAGGGACTGGGAGGGACTGGGATGGAATGGGAGGGACTGGGACGAAACTGGGAGGGACTGGGATGGAATGGGAGGGACTGGGATGGACTGGGAGGGATTGGGACGAAACTGGGAGGGACTGGGATGTGATTGGGAGCGAGTGGGAGTTACTGGGATGGACTGGGAGAGATTGGGATGGGATTAGGGGGCACTGGGAGGGAGTGGAAGGGAGTGGGATGAACTGGGAGGGACTGGGAATGGACTGGGATGGGCTCATGGGCCCAGTCCGTCCCAGTCCGTCCCAGTCCATCCCAGTAACCCCAGTTCCCAGGAGTACCTGCCCTGCCCCCCCGGCTGCCCCCCGGCCCTGCACCGGCTGATGTTGAACTGCTGGGCCCGGGAGGCGACCGAGAGGCCGGACTTTGGCCACCTGCACCGGACCCTGAGTGACCACCACCATCAGCATCAGCATCAGTGACATCATCATCATCAACATCAGTGACCTCATCATCATCAGCAGCATCAGCAGCAGCAGCATCAGTGACCTCATCATCATCATCATCAGTGACGTCATCATCATCATCAACATCAGTGACCTCATCATCATCATCATCATCATCATCATCATCATCATCATCATCATCAGTGACCTCATCATCATCAGCAGCATCAGCATCATCATCATCAACATCAGTGACCTCATCATCATCATCATCATCAGTGACGTCATCATCATCATCAACATCACTGACCTCATCATCATCAGCAGCAGCAGCAGCATCAGTGACCTCATCATCATCAACATCAGTGACCTCATCATCATCATCAGCATCATCATCAGCATCAGTGACATCATCAACATCAGTGACCTCATCATCATCATCATCAGTGACCTCATCATCATCATCAACATCAGTGACCTCATCATCATCATCATCATCATCATCATCAGTGACCTCATCAGCAGCATCATCATCATCAGTGACATCATCATCAGCATCATCAGCATCATCATCAGTGACCTCATCATCATCAGCATCATCATCATCAGTGACCTCATCATCATCATCAGCATCAGCATCATCATCATCAACATCAGTGACTTCATCATCATCATCAACATCATCAGTGACCATCATCATCATCATCATCGTCATCATCATCACTGACGTCATCATCATCATCATCATCAGCAGCAGCAGCAGCATCCGTGACCTCATCATCATCATCATCATCAGTGATCTCATCATCATCAGTGACCTCATAATCATCATCATCATCATCACCATCATCATCAGTGACCATCATCATCATCGTCATCAGTGACCACCACTACTGAGTGACCACCAGACACTGAGTGACCACCGGTCACCTTCCTCCTCCTCCTCCTCCTCCTCCTCCTCCTCTTCCTCCTCCTTTCCCAGCCCCTCCCCCCCGCAATCCCTCATTAACATTAATTAATGAAGAGGTGCTTAATTACCCGCGTTGGGGGAGGGGCTGGAAATATTTTCGGGGGGGGGGAGGAAAATTGAAGTTTTTGTTAAGTTTAATAATTTAATAAATGTGAATTTTGGGTTTGTCTCGTTTTGAAAATTATTTTTTTCCCTCTCAAGAATTTCTCAAAACTTCATTTTTTTCCCATCAAAATGTTGTTTTTACTACAAAAAAAAAAACCTTCCAGAAAATACCACTTCACCAAAAAACTACTTTTTCTCCCCAAATCCAATTTTTTTATTGGAAAAAATCCAAGATTTCCCAATAAACTCCATTTTTTCCCTCTTCAGGACACCCCAATTTTAAATAAATCCACTTTTTTTCTCTCAGAAACACAACTTTGCCCTCAAAAAATTCCCTTTTTTCCAATAAAATCACCATTTTTCCACACAGAAAAATCCCTTTTTTTCCCCCTCACCCTCCACTTTCCCCCAGAAAATTCCCTTTAATAATGAAAAAATCCCCTTTAACTCCTCAGAAACTGATTGGGGTGCCCTGAACCCTGAAAACGTGAGGGATTGGAACTCTTGAAGCTTTCTTGGAGCTTTTTTTGGATCCTTTTTTTGGTTGTTTTTGGAGCCTTTTCCATGCTTTAAAAATATATTTTCTTGACCTGTTTTAGGCTTTTTTTGGAACCTTTTTGGACCCTTTTTAAGCCTTTTTTTTCCAGATTTTTTATAATTTTTGGGGGCAGATTTTCTACTTTTTTCTATATCTCCCCCCCTTCGCCACCCACCTGTCCCTGGAGTCACCAGCCGGGGTCACAGCAGCGAGGTCAGCGTTTATTGTCACCGACATCGGCGTTTATTGTCACTGTCGCGATAAAAGCGCAGCCAAGCAGCGGCGCATTGCCATGGCGACGGGAGCAGGCTTTAGGAGTAGGCAGGCCGCAGGCTTCGTTGCCATGGCGACGGGAGCAGGCCTTGGTAGTAGGCAGGCCGCAGGCTTCATTGCCATGGCGACGGGAGCAGGCCTTGGGAGTAGGCAGGCCGCAGGCTTCGTTGCCATGGTGATGAGAGCAGGCCGCAGGCTTTAGGAGTACATAGGCCACAGGCTTCATTGCCATGGTGACGGGAATAGGCCTTAGGAGTAGGCAGGCTGCAGGCTTTGTTACCATAGCAACAGGAACAGGCCACAGGTTGCAGACTGTTGCCACGGCGACAGGCACAGGCCTTAGGAGTACGCAGGCCGCAGGCTTTGTTGCCATGGCAACAAGAGCAGGCCGCAGGCTTCGGCCTACTCCAGCCTGCGCCATTTTTGCCCCTTCTCCCCCCAAATTCGTCCCTTCTCCCTCCCCATCCCTCACCCCCCTTTAAAGCAGCTTTGCCCCCCCTCCCCCAAACACTGCCTCGGCTTTTGGCCCCTCCTGGCCAGTCCGAACAGGGCCTGGCCCAGTCCAAACTGGCCCAATACTGACAAAATTCCCCGTCCCCAGTATAAAAATCCCTTAATTAGGCTAAAAAAACCCCCTCGTTATGGATAATTAAACCCCCCCTCCCCCGGTACTAACAAAGATATAAAATGGGGTGAAAAAAAAAACCCCCCCAGACCCCGCCAGGGTGGGCAGAATGTTCTGGAATCCCCCCAGGGTGGTTTGGGGGTCTCTGTCCGAGTGTCCATCTTTGTCCGAGTGTCCGTCCCTGTCCGAGTGTCCGTCCCTGTCCTGCCCCTCCCGGGGGTCCTTGGGGCTCCCAGGGGGGCTGGGGCCGGGGTTACCGACGGCAAGATTCATCTGGGGAGAGGGAAAATGGGTCAAGGACCCCCAAATCTCCCCAAAACTCCCCCCAAAATTTTCCCCCCAAATCCACCATTATCAACCCCAGAACTTCCCAAGATACCCCGGCACCACAAATTCCCCCCAAATCCCCCCCAAATTAACCAAAACCCCCCTCAAATCCGCCAAATCCCTTCCCAAGACCCCCCCAAACCCCCCCAAAATCCCCCTCCCCAGCACCCACCCACGAGCAGGGCGCGGCCCCGCAGCCCCCCCGGCACCCCCCCGCGTGGGGGGAGGGGTCTCCTCTTCCTCCTCCTCCTCTTCCTCCTCCTCCTCCTCGTGGCCGGGGGGTCCCGGGGGGGTCCCGGGGGGGTCCTCGGGGGGTCCCCAGGCCGCCAGCGCCGCCCCCCTCGGACGGGTACGAGAAGATTCGCTCCAGGTCGCGCTCGCTGAACCAGATCTTCAGCTTGGGGGACATTTGGGGACATTTTGGGGACATTTGGGGACATTTTGGGGACATTTTGGGGACATTTGGGGACATTGGGGGACATTTTAGGGACATTTGGGGACATTTTGGGGACATTTTGGGGCATCGTGGGGTTTGGGGACATTTGGGGGATTTAAGGAGATTTTAGGACATTGGGGAAACTTGGGATGGGCTGGGATTGGGTGACACAGGTGACACAAGTGACACACAGGTGACACAGGTGACAGGTGACACAGGTAACAGGTGACACAGGTGACACACAGCTCACACGGGTGACAGGTGACACAGGTGACAGTCAGGTGACACACAGGTGACAGGTGGCACTCAGGTGACACACAGCTCACACAGGTGACACGGATCACACAGGTGACACACAGGTGACACACAGGTGACACACAGGTGACACAACAGCTCACACAGGTGACACACAGCTCACACAGGTGACACAGGTGACACACAGGTGACACAGGTGACACACAGCTCACACAGGTGACACACAGGTGACACACAGGTGACACAGGTGACACAGATCACACAGGTGACACTCAGGTACCTTCTTGCGCCGCGCGTCGTTCTTGGCCAGGCAGGAGCGGGACAGCGCCAGGTACCCCCCGATCACCTGGATCTGCTCGGGCCGTGGGGTAGCGCTTCTTGGGGGGGCCCTGGCCACCAGCAGGGCCACCAGGGCCACCTCCGGGGCCACCTCCGGGGCCACCTCCAGGGCCACCTCCGGGGCCACCAGGGCCACCAGTGGGGCCACGCTGGGGTCTCACGGTGATGGTGTTGCCGCTGCGGCGCTGCAGGGCCGGGTGGGGACACGGGGAGGGACCCGGGGGGTCACGGCGAGGTGACACCGCCCGGAATGGACACGGGGACGGTGGGGGACACGGGGATGGTGGCACTGGACACGGGGACAGTCCCCGGACACGGGGACGGTGGCACTGGACACGGGGACAGTGACCCCCTGGTGACACAGGGACGCTGACCTTGGACATGGGGACGGTGGGGGACACGGGGACGGTGGCACTGGACACGGGGACACCGCTGGACACGGGGATGGTGGCACTGGACGTGGGGACAGTCCCGGACACGGGGACACCGCTGGACACGGGGACATCACCGGACACAGGGACAGTGACCCCCGGGGACACGGGGACACGGCCGGACAGCGGCGCCACGGAGGTTGGTGACGGGGGCTGTGGCCATCGAGGGTGACCCCCGAGGTCTTGGGTGGCCCCGTGGGCTCGTGGCCGTTCGCTGTCCCCGAGGATGTCCCCGAGGATGTCCCCGATGTCCCCTGCCCCCCCCCTGCCCTCCACCACCTTCCAGCTCCTGACCGTGCCCTTGACCGCTGGCCCCACCCCGCTGGTCACTCCATGGCCCCTGAGCGCTGGCCCGGTCCCCCTCTGCTGTCCCCACAGCCTTGGCTGACCCCTGACCCTCGGGTGACCCCTTGGCGACCGCCCCACCCCCCCCTGAGCGTCCCCACGTCCATCCTGGACCCCTGACCCCTCGGGTGACCCCTTGGTCACCGCCCCCCCGCCCCTCGTCCCCTCCCGCCTGGGGACCCTCGGGGACAAAGCGGCTCCGCAGGCGGCTGACACAGCCCCGGGGGGGATTTTGGGGGTCCTGGGGGGGATTTTGGGGGTCCTGAGGGTCCTCGGAGGAATTTTGGGGGGAATTTGAGGGGTCCCAGGAGGAATTTTGGGGGAGGATTTTTGGGATGCTGGGGGGAATTTTCGAGATCTCGAAGGGAATTTTGGGGATCCCGGGTGGGGTTTCCGTGATCCCGGGAAGGGGATTTTGGGATGCTGGGGGGAATTTTGGGGGTCTCGGAGGAGATTTTGGGGATCCTGGGTGGGATTTTGGGGATCCCAGGTGGGATTTTGGGCCACGGCCGTGTTTGTCCAGCCCCTCGGAGCTGCGGCTCCGCCCCGGCGCCAGCGCCAGGGACTCACCTGGACCCTCCTGCCCAGGTGTGACCCCTGAGCCAGGTGTGACCCTTGAGCCAGGTGTGACCCCTTGGCCAGGTGTGACCCCTGAGCCAGGTGTGATCCCTGACCCAGGTGTGACCCCCGAGCCAGATGTGACCCCCTGAGCCAGGTGTGACCCCCGAGCCAGGTGTGACCCCTAAGCCAGGTGTGACCCCGAGCTCAGATGTGTCACCTGAGCCAGGTGTGACTCCGTGCCCAGGTGTGACCCCTGAGCCAGATGTGACCCCTGAGCCAGGTGTGTCACCTGAGCCAGGTGTGACCCTGAGCTCAGGTGTGTCCCCTGTCTCTCCGTACCCAGGTGTGTCCCCGTGCCCAGGTGTGTCCCCCGTGCCCAGGTGAGCCCCCCATCCCCCCGTGCCCAGGTGTGCCCCCGGTGCCCCCGCGCGCGCTCTCCGCCTCTCCAGCAGTTCCCGTTTCCAGGTGGGCACCTGCGCCGCGCGCTCCCGCTGCTCGCGCTCCCTGCGCGCCGCCGCCTCCTCCTCGCGCCGCCGCCGCTCCAGCAACTGCAGCTTCCAGCTCGGGAGCGCCATCGGCAGGAGAGAGCGGGAACTGCAGGGGACAGCGGGGACATTGCGGGGGATTGGGGACATTGGGGGACATTGGGGACATTGGGGGGGTTGGGGACATTGGGGGGATTGGGGACACAGGGGACACAGGGGACGTTGGGGATATTGGGGACATTGCGGGGATTGGGGACGTTGGGGACATTGGGGGGATTTGGGGACATTGGGGGGATTTGGGACATTTGGGGACATTGGGGGACATTGGGGACATTTGGGGACATTGGGGACATTGAGGGGGATTGGGGGACATTGGGGGATTTGGGACATTTGGGGACATTTGGGGGACATTGGGGGATTTGGGGACATTGGGGGGATTTGGGGACGTTTGGGGACATTGGGGGGGTTGGGGGGATTGGGGGGACATTGGGGGGATTGGGGACACAGGGGACACAGGGGACACAGGGGACACAGGGGACACTGGGGACATTGGGGACATTGGGGACATTGGGGACATTGGGGACATTGGGGACATTTGGGGACATTGCGGGGATTGGGGACGTTGGGGGATATTGGGGGGATTTGGGACATTTGGGGACATTTGGGGACATTGGGGGAATTGGGGACACTTGAGGGCAGTGGGAAAAATTTGGGGACAATGGAAGGACATGGGATGGGCTTTGGGGGACAGTGGCCACCAAGAAGGGGACGGTGACCACCGAGGCACCCCGGGGACAGAGCCACAAAGGGAGGGGACATTTGGGGACATCATCCCCGGGGGGTCCCCGAAATTCCGGGAATTCCCACACGCCAAGAATTCCTGGAATTTCGGGGGAATTTTGGGAGAATTTTGGGGGAACCCGGGTGGAATTTCGGGGGAATTTGGGGGGGGGAGTTTTGGGGGAATCTTTGGGATCGTTTTTTGGAGAATTCCGGGAATTCTGGGGGGGGGGGAATTGGAAGAATTTTGGGTGAATCCTGAGGGGAATTTCTCAGGAAATCCTTGAGGGGGAGGGGAGAGAGATCCCAAAATTCCGGGGCGGGGGGAAGGGAATCCCAAAAAAAAAAAAAACCCTCGCGGGAATTCCCCCCCAAAACCCGCGAGAATTCCCAAAAATCCGCGGGGGATGGAGGGAGGGGCGGGGGGAGGGGGGGGGGGGGAGGGGCGCGCTCCGGGAGCATCCCAGGAATCCCCAAAACCGCCGGGAACGCCCCAAAATCACCGCGGGGTGGGGGAGGGGATCGAGACCCTCCCCCCAAAATTTGGGGACCCTCCCCCCCACCCCGGGACCCCCCGGAGCGCGCGGGGTGTGGCCGGTGGGGGGAGGGGCGAGCCCGGAGCGGTTTTTTGGGTGGAAAAAAAAGAAAAAAAAAAAGAAAAAAAAAAAAAAAAAAAGAGGGGGAGGGGAAATCCCAAAGGGGGGGGGAGGGGGAGGGTCCCACGCCCCTCCCCCCACCCTGAGGGACCCCAAATTTTGGAAGGGGAAGGGGGGGGAGGGGTCCCCAAAATACTCACCCCGGGCTGGAGCGCGGGAGGGACCCGGAGGAAGCGGCGGGGGGGGGGGAGGGGAGGGGTGGGGGAGGGGCGGGGGGGGGGGGAGGAAAAGCGGCTTTTCCTGGGGGGGGGGGAGGGGCGGGGGGAAGATGGGGGAGGGGCGGGAGGGGGAGGAGGGGTTTCCTGTGCACCCCCCCCCAAAAAAAAAAAAAATTTTGGGGGGGGCGGAGGGGTGGGGAGGAGGAGATTTGGGTGGGGGGAGGGGTTAAATCGTAAAAAAAAAAAAAAAAAAAAATTAAAAATTAAAAAAAAAAAAAATCAGGGCGGGGAGGGTGGGGGAGGGGAAGAAGATTTTTGGGGCGAAATTCGGGGATTTTCGGGAGGCTGATGTGGGGGAGGGGAACCCCCGGATTTTTTTGGGGGGGGTGCGGTGGGGGAGGGGCGGCGTTCCTCTTTGTGTGCGGAAATGGGGGAGGGGCTTTGGGGGGAAGGGGGCGGGGCTTGGGGGAGGGGGAGGGGCCTCGCGGGGTTTTTTGGGGGTTTTTTGGGTGGGGTCGGAGCCGCGCGGCCCCAAAATTCCCGAATTCCGCCCAAATTCCCTCAAATTCCCTTTCCCGGCACCCCCCAAATCCCAAATTCCTCCCAGATTTTCCCGAATTCCCCCAAATTTTCTTTCCCGGGACTCCCCAGTCCCCAAATTCCTAAAAAATTGCCCCAAATTTCCTTTCCTCGACTCCCCCAGACCCCAAATTCCCTCAAATTTCCCCAATTTTCCCCAATTTTCCCCAATTTTCCCCAATTTTCCCCAATTTTCCCCAATTTTCCTTTCACGGGACTCCCCAGACCCAAAATTTTCCCAAATTGCCCCAAATTCCCCTTCCCGGGACTCCCCCAGATCCCAAATTCCTCCCAAATTGCCCCAAATCTCCCGAATTCCCCCAAATTCTCTTTCCTGGAATCTCCCAAATCCCAAATTTCCCCCAAATCCCTCAAATTCCCCCCAAATTTCCCCAAATTCCCTTTCCTGGGACCCCCCAGATCCCAAATTCCCCCAAATCTTCCTAAATTTCCCCAAATTCTCCCAAATTTTCCCCAATTTTTCCCCCAATTCCCTTTCCTGGGACTCTCCAGATCCCAAATTTCCCCAAATCTCCCAAAATTTCCCCCAAATTTCCTTTTCTGGGATCCCCCAGACCCCAAATCTCCCAAATTCCCCCCCAAATTCCCCCAAATCTTCCCAAATTTCCCCCAAATTTCCCTTTCCTGGACTCTCCAGATCCCAAATTTCCCCAAATTCCCCACAAATCTCCAAAAATTCCTCCCAATTTCCCCAAATTTCCCCAAATTTCCTTTCCTGGGATCCCCCAGACCCCAAATCTCCCCAAATTCCCCCAAATTCCCCCAAATTTTCCCAATTTTTCCCAAATTTTCCCCAAATTCCCTTTCCTGGATTCTCCAGATCCCAAATTTCCCCAATTTCCCCCCAAATTTTCCCATATTTCCTTTCCTGGGACCACCCCAGACCCAATTCTGCCCAAATTTCCCCCAAATTCTCCCAAATTTCCCCCAAATTTTCCCCAAATTTCCTTTCCTCGACTCCCCCCAGATCCCAAATTTCCCCAAATCTCCCCAAATCTCCCCAAATTTTCCCAAATTTCCTTCCCTGGGATCCCCCAGACCCCAAATCTCCCAAATTCCCCCAAATTTCCCCAATTTTCCCCAAATTCCCCCAATTTCTCCCAAATTTTCCCCAAATTTCTCCCAAATTTCTCCCAAATTTCCCCCAATTCCCTTTCCTGGGACTCTCCCGATTCCAAATTTCCCCGATTTTCCCCCCAATTTTTCCCAAATTTCCCCAATTTTCCTCTCCCAGCCCCTCCCCGAATTCCCGGGATGCGCTCGGGGGGTGGGGGAGGGGCGGCGGCCGCGTCTCTTCCCCCTCCCCCACCCCCACCTGAGCTCACCTGCGCGCCCCTCCCCCCTCACCTGGGGCCGCACCCCGGGGTGGGGGTCGGGGTCACCTCGGCGTCGGCCGCGCCCAAAACCTGACCTTGATCCCGGCCAGGTGAGCGGTGACGTCACACCTGGGCAGGTGAGGCTGACCCCGACCCCGATCCCGGCCAGGTGAGCCCTGACTTGACCCCACACCTGGGCAGGTGAGCCCTGACCCTGATCCCAATCCTGACCCCACACCTGGACAGGTGACCTGACCCCACACCTGAGCTATTCCAGGTGCCCTCAGGTGTGACCCAGGTGTGATCCAGGTATCCCAATCCACCCCCAGGTGTGATCCAGGTGTATCCCAGGTGTGTTCCACGTATTCCAGGTGTGATCCAGGTATCCCAATTTCCCCCCCCAGGTGTCCCCAGGTGTGTCCCCGTCCCCCCCCCAGGTGTCCCCAGGTGTATCTCAGGTGTCCCCAGGTGTGTCCCCAGGTGTGTCCCCACCCCCCCCACCCCAAGCAGGTCAATCCCGGTGACTCAGAGGATTTTGGGGGTGGGCGGGGCCCCCTCCCCGCCCCTCCCCCAGCCTCACCTGGGCCCCTCCCCCCCCCCTCACCTGAGCTATTTAAGGTGTCCCCAGGTCCCTTCCTGTCCCACCTGGGCACACCTGGGCACACCTGGGCACACCTGGGCACACCTGGGCACACCTGGCCCCGATGGCTCCGCCCCGGCCCCTCCGGCCCCCGGCGCTGCTGCTGCTGCTGCTGCTGCCCGGTGAGACTGGGGGGACTGGGATGGACTGGGATGGACTGGGATGGACTGGGATGGACTGGGATGGACTGGGATGGGAATTGGGGGAACTGGGATGGACTGGGAATGGGGATTTGGGGTACTGGGATGGACTGGGAATGGAGAGTGGGGAGGACTGGGATGGACTGGGATGGGAATTTGGGGGACTGGGATGGACTGGAAGGAACTGGGATGGACTGGGATGGACTGGGATGGACTGGGAATGGGATAGTGGGAACTGGGATGGACTGGGATGGGATTGGGAGAGGATTGGGGGGCACTGGGATGGAATTGGGAGAACTGGGATGGAACTGGGAATGGGATTGAGGGAACTGGGAGGGATTGGGATGGACTGGGAAGGGATTGGAATGGACTGGGTGGGAACTGGGATGGACTGGGATGGGGATTTGGGGTACTGGGATGGACTGGGAATGGAGAGTGGGGAGGACTGGGATGGACTGGGATGGGAATTTGGGGGACTGGGATGGACTGGAAGGAACTGGGATGGACTGGGACGGGAATTTGGGGGACTGGGATGGGCTGGGGGAACTGGGATGGACTGGGATGGGGATTTGTTGGGGATTGGGATGAACTGGGAGGGACTGGGAATAGATTCTCCTCAGACAGGGCACTGGGATATACTGGGATATACTGAGATATACTGGGTTAGACTGGGAATGGGGACTGGGAATGGGGACTGGGATGGGGTCAGGGCGGAAAATTGGGACAGGAACTGGGAGGGACTGGGAGGGACAGAGATGGAGTGATAAGGAATTTGGGAGCGACTGGGATGAACTGGGATGGACTGGGAGGGACTGGGAATGACGGATACGGAATCTGGGCGGGGCTGCGGTGACTGGGATGGACTGGGACAAACTGGGATGGAAACAGAATCTGGGATGAGCTGGGATGAACTGGGGTGGACTGGGATGGACTGGGATGAGCTGGGATGAGCTGGGATGGACTGGGAGCTACTGGGATGGACTGGGATGAAGTGGGAGCAAATTGGGATGGACTGGGAATGAACTGGGAATGAACCGGGACAAACTAGGACAAATCGATCCAAACTGGTCCAAACTGGTCCGAACTGGTCCTGCCCTTCCCCCGCAGCCGCCTGGGGGCGCTGTGCCAGCTCCGGGCCCGCCCTGGCCCCGCTCACGGCCGGGGTCGATCCCTGCAAGGACCCGCTGGGAATCCTCAGCCCCCAGCTGGGATCGGGATCCGCCGGGAATTCGGGATCGGGATCCGCCGGGAATTCGGGATCCTCTGAAAATTCGGGATCCTACGGGGGAAATTCGGGATCCTACGGGGGAAATTCGGGATCCTACGGGGGAAATTCGGGATCCTACGGAGGAAATCCGGGATCTGGATCGGGATCCTACGGGGGAAATTCGGGACCTTCTGGGAATCCGGGATCCCACGGGGGTAGACCGGGATCCTCTGGAGGCGGATCGGGATCGTCTGGAGGCTCCGGATCCTATGGGGGAAATTCGGGATCCTATGGAGGAAATTCGGGATCTTATGGAAATTCGGGATCCTATGGGGGAGATTCGGGATCCTATGGAAGTTCGGGATCCTATGGAGGAAATTCGGGATCTTATGGAAGTTCGGGATCCTATGGGGGAAATTCGGGATCCTATGGAAGTTCGGGATCCTATGGAAATTCGGGATCTTATGGGGGAGATTTGGGATCCTATGGGGGAGATTCGGGATCCTATGGGGGAGATTCGGGATCCCACGGGGGATCCTATGGGGAAAACTCGGGATCCTACGGAAACCCGGGATCCTACGGCACCTCGGGATCCTCCGGAAATTTGGGATCCTACGGGGGGGGATTGGGATCCTATGGGGGGGGATCCAGCTCAGGCTCCTACGGATCCGGATCGGGCCGACCCGGATCTGGATCTGGATCTGGATCTGGATCTGGATCTGGATCAGGATCCGGATCAGGAAAACCTGGATCTGGATCCGGATCTGGATCAGGCAGACCCGGATCCCAAGGGGGAAGTGGCTCTGGATCCGGAAGACCTGGATCTGGATCAGGCAGGCCTGGATCTGGATCTGGCAGACCCGGATCTGGATTGGGATCGGGATCAGGATCAGGATCGGGGTCTGGCAGACCCGGATCTGGATCTGGATCTGGAAGACCCGGATCTGGATCGGGCAGACCCGGATCCGGATCGGGATCAGGAAGACCCGGATCCGGATCGGGATCAGGAAGACCCGGATCCGGATCGGGATCAGGAAGACCCGGGGGAGGTGGATCCGGCTCCTACGGGGGCCTGGATTCCTACGGGGGCAGCTCAGGATCCTCTGGGGGATCCTACGGGGACGATTCGGGATCCTATGGGGGGTCGGGATCCTACGGGGGGTCGGGATCCTACGGGGGGTCGGGATCCTATGGGGGTGTCCCGGAATCTCTTGGGGGATCCCAGGGGGGTGGATCAGGATCCTATGGGGGATCAGGGTCCCAGGGCAGACCAGGATCCTATGGGGGATCCCAGGGGGGCAGACCAGGATCCTATGGGGGATCGGGGTCCCAGGGCAGACCGGGATCCTATGGGGGTGGATCAGGATCCTATGGGGGATCAGGGTCCCAAGGCAGACCGGGATCCTATGGGGGATCCCAGGGGGGCAGACCGGGATCCTATGGGGGATCAGGGTCCCAAGGCAGACCGGGATCCTATGGAAAACCGGGATCCTATGGGGGCAGACCGGGATCTTATGGGGGATCCTATGGGGGCGGATCAGGGTCCTATGGGGGATCAGGATCCCAGGGCAGACCGGGATCCTATGGAAAACCGGGATCCTATGGGGGTATTCCAGAATCCCTTGGGGGATCCCAGGGGGGCAGACCGGGATCCTATGGGGGCGGATCGGGATCCTATGGGGGCGGATCGGGATCCTATGGGGGGAATGGGATCCTATGGGGGATCCTCGGGATCCTATGGGGGAATGGGATCCTCTGGGGGTGGATCAGGATCCTATGGAGGATCCTCGGGAACCTATGGAGGAATGGGATCCTATGGGGGATCCTCGGGATCCTATGGGGGAATGGGATCCTCTGGGGGCGGTTCAGGATCCTATGGGGGCGGATCGGGATCCTATGGGGGAATGGGATCCTATGGGGGGGGATCGGGATCCTCTGGGGGGGGATCCCGGCAGCGCCCCGGTTACAAGAACCCCGGGATCCCGTTCGTGCCGGGGCTGCGCGACCCCGCCCGCATCGGGGGGCACATCCCGATCCGCCGGGGGCCGGGCTCGGGCTCGGGGTCCCTCGGGATGGGATCAGGGGTGGGATCCCCCCAGGGACCCCCCCAGGGATCCCCCCAGGGATCCCCCCAGGGATCCAGGGCCGGGCCCGAGCCGGGATCCAGCCCCGAGGATGGGGGAGGGGATGGGGATGGGGATGGGTGTGGGGGGGTGCCGGAAATAGGGGAGGGGTCCCCGTGGATCCCAAAGGGTCCCCGAAGGGTCCCCGGGGATCCCCAATAAAGTCTCGGATCTGGATCCGGCCTCGTCCCTGTCCCCGCGTGGGGAGCGGAACTGGGAACACTGGGGATACTGGGGATACTGGGGATACTGGGGATACTGGGGATACTGGGAATGGGATACTGGAGATACTGGGGATGGGATACTGGGGATACTGGGGACACTAGGGACACTGGGAATAACTGGGATGGGGACACTGGGGACACTGGGATTGGGATACTGGGGATAATGGGGATACTGGGAATGGGGATACTGGGGACACTGGGAATAGGGACAATGGGAATGGGGATACTGGGAACACTCGGATTGGGGACACTGGGGACACTGGGGACACTGGGATGGGGACACTGGGAATGGGACACTGGGATGGGGACACTGGGGACACTGGGATTGGGATACTGGGAACACTGGGGACATTGTGGGCACTGGGAA
The DNA here is from genome assembly GCF_052056855.1 of Sturnus vulgaris. Lineage (NCBI taxonomy): Eukaryota > Metazoa > Chordata > Aves > Passeriformes > Sturnidae > Sturnus > Sturnus vulgaris. The sequence continues at coordinate 138,888 of NW_028275902.1, forward strand.
TGGGACACTGGGGACACTGGGATTGGGATGCTGGGAATGGGAATACTGGGAACACTGGGATTGGGGACACTGGGGACATTGTGGGCACTGGGGACACTGGGAATGGGATACTGGGAATGGGGATACTGGGGATACTGGGAATGGGATGCTGGGAACACTGGGATTGGGGACACTGGGAATGGGGATACTGGGAATGGGAACACTGGGAATGGGACACTGGAGACACTGGGAATGGGGACACTGGGGATACTGGGGACACTGGGATGGGGACACTGGGGACACTCGGGACACTGGGGACACTGGGAATGGGATACTGGGAATGGGAACACTGGGAATTGGAACACTGGGGACACTGGGAATAACTGGGAATGGGGACACTGGGAATAACTGGGATGGGGATACTGGGAACACTGGGATTGGGGACACTGGGGACACTGGGGACACTGGGAATAACTGGGAATGGGACACTGGGGACACTGGGAACACTGGGGACACTGGGGACACTGGGATGGGGACACTGGGAATGACTGGGAATAACTGGGAATGGGACACTGGGAATAACTGGGAATGGGACACTGGGGACACTGGGAACTCTCAGTCCCATCCCAGCTCCTCCCCCCACCCCAGGCATCCCCTCCCCCGCCCCTTTCCAGTGCTCCCAGTTCAGCCCCGCCCCCCAAACCAGTGCTCCCAGTGCTCCCAGTAGGGCCGGTTCCAAAGCCAGGAGCTGCCCAAATTCGGGGGGGACACGCCCAGGTTTGGGGGGGACACACCTGGAACCGCCGGAATTTGGGGGGGGGGACACACCTGGATCATCCCAAATTTGGGGGGGGGGGGGTGGGGGGTGGGTATCACACCTGGATTGTCTCAAATTTTTGGGGGGGGGACGCACCTGGAACGTCCCAAATTTCGGGGGAACACATCTGGAGACTCCCGAATTTGGGGAGTTCACACCTGGATTGTCCCAAATTTTTTTTTTTTGGGGGGGGTCACACCTGGAAATTTCCAAATATGAGGTGGGGAGGGGGGGGTAACACTTGGAAATTCCCAAATTTTGCGAGGAGGATTCACCTGGATTGTTCCAAATTTTTTGGGGGGGAAGTTCACACCTGGATTGTTCCAAATTTTTTGGGGGGTTCACACCTGGAACTTCCCATTTTTTTAGGGAGGGGGACACACCCGGATCATCCCAAATTTTTTTGGGGGGGATCCCCAAATTTTGGGTCGGGGGGGGAGGTCCCCAAAACCTCCCTGTCCCCCCCCCACACCTGGCGCAGGGAATGCCGGGAACTGAGTCACGGCCCCTCCCCCCCACCCCCGCCTGGGGGGACCCCTCGCCCCTCCCCCCCCCCAGGAGCCTTTAAGAGACCGGGGGGGGCTCCCAGTGCTCCCAGTTCGATCCAGTTTGATCCCAGTGCGGAACAGGAGGGACCAGGCAGCGCTGCCAGGTACGGGGGGGGACTGGGAGGGGCACTGGGGGTAACTGGGAGGAACTGGGAGGGACTGGGGGGTCACTGGGGGTCACTGGCAGGCACTGGGGGGGTTACTGGTGGTCACTGGGATGGTGGTTACTGGGGGGGAACTGGGAGGCACTGGGGGAGCACTGGGACCAAACTGGGAGGGACTGGGGGGTTACTGGTGGTCACTGGGGGTCACTGGTGGTTACTGGGGGGGTCACTGGTGGTCACTGGGGGGGTTACTGGGAAGCACTGGGGGGTCACTGGGGGCGTCACTGGGACCAAACTGGGAGGGACTGGAGGGGTTACTGGTGGTCACTGGTGGTTACTGGGGGGGTCACTGGTGGTCACTGGGGGGGTCACTGGGGAGCACTGGAACCAAACTGGGAGGGACTGGGGGGTCACTGGGAGTCACTGGTGGTCACTGGGGGGGTCACTGGTGGTTACTGGGAAGCACTGGGGGGGTCACTGGGGGGTCCCTGTCTCTCACCTCTGTCCCCTCTGTCCCCCCCCCAGCCATGGCCGAAACGCCGCCCCTCCCCCACCCCTCCCTCCCCCCACCCCCTCCCCCACCCCCGGGGCTCCCGCTCGCCCCGTGGCCACCCCTGCCCGCCTGGCCCGGCGGCGACAGCGGCGACAGCGGCGGCGACAGCGGCGACAAGGACACGGCCCCGCCCCCACCCGGCACAGCGGCCACGCCCCACTGACCCCTCCCCCCGCCAGGGGACACCCGGCCAATGAATGGCCCCAGGTGGCCCCAGGTGTCCCCAGGTGTCCCCAGGTGGTGCCACCATTGTCCCGGACACCCCCAGGTGTCCCCAAGAGGAGCCAATAAAATGTCCCCAAGGAGTGTCACCACTGTCCTGAAATGTCCCCAGGTGTCTCCAGGTGTCCCCAAAAAGTGTCACCATTGTCCTGAAATGTCCCCAGGTGTCCCCAGGTGTCCCCAAGAGGTGCCACCATTGTCCCCAGGTGTCCCCAGGTGTCCCCAAAAAGTGCCACCATTGTCCTGAAGTATCCCCAGGAAGTGCCACCATTGTCCTGGACCCAAAAATGTCCCCAAGGGGTGGCGCCATTGTCCCCAGGTGTCCCCAGGTGTCCTCAAGAGGTGCCACCATTGTCCCCAGGTGTCCCCAGTGTCCCCAGGAGGTGCCACCACTGTCCCCAGTTTTTGGGGCTGATTTGGGTCGATCTCCAGTGAATTTTTTTCGAGGATTTTTTGGATTTATTTTGTCCAATTTTTTTGGAGGGGTTTTGTGCGATTTTTGGGCAAAAACTTCGGACGATTTTTGGATGGGTTTTGGGGCCATTTTCCGACCTTTTTTTTGGACTATTTTTGGACGGATTTTTTGATGATTTTTTGACCATTTTTTTGACAGAGTTTTGGACTATTTTTGACTGAATTTTGGACAGATTTTTGACCATATTTTGACCACTTTTTCACGGATTTTTGGACGGATCTTTTGGCCAATTTTGGACCATTTTCCCACGGATTTTTTGGATTATTTTTTCACGGATTTTTGGACCATTTTTGACTGATTTTTATCACAAGAGTTTTTGACCATTTGGGGATAATTCTGACCATCTTTTCAGGGATTTTTTTCACTGATTTTTTCAAGGATTTTTGGACCATTTTTTGACCATTTCTGACCATTTTTTCACTAATTTTTGACGGATATTTGGACTACTTTTGGACTGATTTTTTCACGGATTTTTGGACCATTTTGGACTATATTTTCACTGATTTTTAACGGATTTTTGGACCGTTTCTAAACCATTTTTTACCATTTCTGGCCATTTTAATCGGAATTTTGTACGGAAATTTGACCATTGTTGGATTATTTCTTGCTTGATTTTTTCACGGATCATTTGACGATTTTCTTACCACTTTCTGGACCATTTCCGACCATTTCCCCACAGCTTTATTTTTTATGAGGGGAACAATTTTCGCGCCGTTTCTCCTCCGTTTTTTTTTTTTTTTTTTTTTTTGTTTCCCGCCGCTCAGGCGTCGCCATGGCAACGGCGCCGCGGCGTCGCCATGGCAACGGCGCCGCGGCGTCGCTCGCTGTGACGTCACATAGTGCGCCAGCATCCCACAATGCCCCGCGCGCACTGAGGGGAAGGGGGGGGTCCGCCTGTATCCCACAATGCCCCACGCGCAGTGAGGGGAAGGGGGGGTCCGCCTGTATCCCACAATGCCCCCGCGCGCACTGAGGGGAAGGGGGGGGTCCGCTGTATCCACAATGCCCCGCGCGCGCCCCCTCCCTCCCTGCCCGCGGCCTCTCTCGCTGCCCCCGGCCCGGCGCTGCCGCGGGCCCGCGGCTCAGGCGGTAACGGCGGGGGAGGGCCCGACCGGCACGGGGAGGAGGCACCGGGAGGTGGGGAGGGCTCGATGGGGAGGGAAAAGAGGAGAGGGAGGGCCCGGTGGCGGTGGAGGGAGGGGGGGAAATTCAGGGAGGGGAGGGTGGCGGGAATGGCGGGGGGGGGGGGGGGGGCGCGCGCGCGGTTGACGTCACAGCGCGGCCTTGTCTTCCTTTCCCTCCCCCCCCCTCCTCTCTCCCGGTGTTGCCGCCCCCTCCCCTCCCCCCTCCCCACCTGCAGGTGCAGCCACGTGACTCTCGGAGTGCCCTCTCCCTCCCCCCCCACTCCAGTGCTCCCAGTAAGCGGCACCAGTAAGGCCTCGGTGACCCCCCCTCGGTGCTCCCAGTAACTCCCAGTGACCCCCGCCGTGTTCTCCCAGTAACTCTGAGTGCCTCCAGTCCCCCTTCCCATCGCTCCCAGTTCCCCCAGTCCCTCCCAGCGCCTCCAAACTCCCTCCCAGTCCTCCCCAGCCTCCATAACCCCACTCCCAGTCCGTCCAAACATCCTCTCATTCCCTCCCACTTTACTCCCAGTGTCCCCCAGTCCCTTCAAAACCCACTCCCAGTCCCCATAATCCCACTCCCAGTCCGTCCCAGTGCCCATAACCGCACTCCCATTCACACCCAGTCCCTCCCAGTCCCCCATAATCCCACTCCCATTCACTCCCAGTGCCCATAACGGGACTCCCAGTCCCTCCCAGTGCCCATAACCCCACTCCCAGTGCTTTAACCGCACTCCCATTCACTCCCAGTGCCCATAACGGGACTCCCAGTCCCTCCCAGTGCCCATAACCCCACTCCCATTCACTCCCAGTGCCCATAACCGGACTCCCAGTCCCTCCCAGTCCCCCCCCGCCATGTCCTCCTGCGCCGCCGAGGTTCTCCGTTTCCAGCTGCCGGGCCACGAGGCCGCCGCCCTGCGCTCCATGACGCGCCTTCGGGCCGAGGAGCGCTTCTGCGACGTCACCATCGTGGCCAGGAGCCTGCGCTTCCGCGGCCACCGGGTCATCCTGGCCGCCTGCTCGCCTTTCCTGCGGATCAGTTCCTGCTGAACCCGGCGGCCGAGCTGCGCGTGTCGCTGGCTCACAGCGCCCGCGTCTTGGCCGACCTGCTGCTCTCGTGTTACACGGGAGCGCTGGAGTTCGCCGGCAGGGACCTGGTGAATTACCTGACGGCCGCCAGTTACCTGCAGATGGAGCACGTGGTGGAGCGCTGCCGGGGGGCGCTGGCTCGTTTCATCCAAGCCCCGCCGGCCACACCCGCTCAGCCGCCCAAACCGAGGAGGACGAGGAAGAGGAGGATGAAGAGGACGCGGCTCCCGACGTTTGCATCGTGAAGGTGGAGCCGGCCGTGACGCCGCGGCGCCGGGGGCGGAGGTGGCCGGCCGTGGTCGGCGGGGAGGCGGCGGTGGGCCGCTCCGGGAGGGCCGGCGGTGGCCGGGGCGGTGGCCGCGCAGGCGGAGCCTCCGTGCCCTCCGCAGCTGGGGGTGGTCAAGGCTTGTTACAGCCTGGCCGAGGATGCCGAGGGCGAGGGGTTGTTGATTTTTCCGGCGGAGGCGGCGGCGGCGGAGGAGGAGGAGGCGGCACCGAGGAAACCGCGGGGAGCGCCGGCGCTGTCGGAGCCTCGGGGGCCACCACGGCGGCTCCAGCGGTAGCCACGCCTTCTCCATCTTCATCCTCATCATCCTCCCGCTGCGGCAAGTGCGGGGAGGCTTTCCAAGGCGTGGAGAAACTCGTGTTCCACATGCGAGCCCAACACTTCGTCTTCATGTGCCCGCGCTGCGGCAAGCAGTTCAACCACAGCAGCAACCTGAACCGGCACATGAACGTGCACCGGGGCGTCAAATCGCACGGCTGCGGCGTCTGCGGCAAGAGCTTCACGCAGAAATCCACGCTGCACGATCACCTGAACCTGCACAGCGGCGCCCGGGCCCTACCGCTGCTCCTACTGCGACGTGCGCTTCGCCCACAAGCCCGCCATCCGGCGGCACCTGAAGGAACAGCACGGCAAAACCACGGCTCAGAACGTTCTGGAAGCCGGAGCCGCCGAGGGGGGGGTGTTGTTGCGCTGACCCCCGCGGGGGAGGGCCCGGCGTGGCCTCGGGGGAGCCCCCCGGGGGAAATGGGGTGGGGGGGGGGGGGGCGGCGAGCCCCCGCGGAGCTGGGTCCTCTCCCGGATGGAGATGGGTGGGGGGCGGAGGGGGAGGTTGGGCAGTGCTGGACATTGAGGGGGGGGCGAGCCCCAGGGCGGTGGCGACGAGCCCAAAGTGACCCAAAGTGATGGGGGGTGACCCCAAAGTGACACCAAATGGTCGGGAAGGACCCCTGGACATCTGAATCCCTGCTGGACATTGAGGGGGCGAGCCCCAGGGCGGTGGCCACGAGCCCAAAGTGACCCCAAAGTGACGGGGAGTGACCCCTGGACATCAGAATTTCTGCTGGACATTGAGGGGGGTGAGCCCCAGGGGCGGTGGCCACGAGCCAGAGTGGTGGGGGCCACCTCAAAGTGACCCCAAAGTGGTGAGGAAGGACCTCAAAGTGACCCCGAAGTGGTGGGGGGTCACCCCAAAGTGACACAAAATGACCCCAAAGTGGCCGGGGAGTGACCCCCGGACACCTGAATCCCTGCTGGACATCGAGGGGGTGACCACCAGGGTGGTGGCCACGAGCCCAAAGCGACCCCAAAGCGGAGAGGACGACCCCAAAATGACACAAAATGACTCCAAAGGGGTCGGGAGTGACCCCAAAACGAGGGGAAACGACCCCAAAATGACGGGAAACGACCCCAAAATGACGGGGAACGACCCCAAAATGATGGGAAATGACCCCAAAATGACGGGGAATGACTCCAGAATGACGGGGAGCAATTTTGGGACACCTGAGGACCCCTCAAAGGAGGTGGGAACCCCCCCCCAGACACCTGGGGGACCCCCATGGACACCTGGGTGACAAATTCGGGGGTCCTGGATGTCCCTGGGTGACAAATTTGGGGGTCCTGGGACACCGGGGTGACAAATTTTGGGGTCGTCGTTTAAAATCCGGCTGGGAAAAAAACTTTTCCCAAAAAGGGGGAAAAAAAATGCCAAGCCCCGCCTCCAAAACGATCCAAATTTTGGAAATTCCGGGGATTTTTTTTTTGGGGGGGGGGGGGGTGGGGGCGAAACCACAAAAATGCCGATTTTATATCAGGATACGAATTAAAATATTCCCGTGAAGGAGAGA
>NW_028275902.1:146125-179212 GCF_052056855.1 Sturnus vulgaris
TATCCTGAGGGAATTTTGGGGTTTCTGAGGGATTTTGGGGCATCTTGAGGGGATGCTGAGAGGATTTGGGGGATTTGGGGCATCCTGAGGGGATTTTGGGGGTCCTGAGGGAATTTTGGGGTTTCTCAGAGGATTTTGGGCATCTTGAGGGGATTTGGGGCGGTCCTGATTAGATTTTGGAGATCCTGAGGAAATTTTGGGGATCCTGAGGGGATTTTGAGGCTCCTGAGGGGATTTTGGAGCTTCCGAGGAAATTTTGGGGAATCCTGGTGGGATTTTGTGGATCCGCGGAAATTTTGAGCTTCTGAGGAGATTTTGGGGGAATCCTGAGGGAATTTGGGCCAATTAACCCCTGAGGCGCCATGGAGGTGACCCTGGGGTGGGGGGGGGGCAGATTTGGGGGTTTTTTTTTTTGGGGGGGGGGGTACAATTTAAATTAATTTTGGAGCTTTACAGCGGCGATTTTCGGGCTCGGTGACCCCCAGTCCTTACAGAGGTGACAATTTAGGATCCCCCCCCCCCCCAATTAATTCGGGGCCCATTAACCCCTCAGGTGCCATGGAGGTGACGGTGGGGACGGCGGCGCTGGCGCTGGGCGCTGCTGCTGCTGCCGCTGCTCTACGAGCGCTGCGGCTCCTTCCGCTTCTTCTGCAAGATGGGATTTTACAACGGCTGGATCCTGCTGCTGGCCCTGCTGGCCATCCCCCTGTGCGCCCTCAGGGGCAGGGACGTGGAGAACATGAAGTGAGACGGGGGTCCGGGGGGGGTCTGGGGGGGTTTGGGGGGTTTGGGGGCGGTTACGGGTTTATTTACGGTGGTTATTGGGATTTTGGGGTGATTTCGGGGGGTTTACAGGGGTTTATTGGGATTTTGGGGTCGTTTTGGGACAGTTATGGGTTTATTTATGGTGGTTATAGGGGATTTGGGGTGATTTGGGATGGCTGTGGTGAGATTTGGGGTGATTTGGGGTCATTTTGGGACACTTACGGGTTTATTTACGATGGTTATAGGGGATTTGGGGGGGATTTGGGTGATTTAGGGTCGCTATGGGGCAGTTACAGCCCCACTGATCATTTGTAGGATGGTTTTGAGTTGATTTAGGGTGGTTATGGGGTGATTTGGGGTCGCTATGGGGCGATTTGGGGTCGCTATGGGGCGATTTGGAGCCGCTATGGGGTGATTTGGGGCCGCTATGGGGCTGAGCCCCCCCTTTCCCCCCAGGATCATCCGGGGTTGATGCAGCACGTCAAGAGGCTCTATGGGATCCGCATGGAGGTCAGGGGGACCCACAACTTCCCCCCACGGCAGCCCTACGTGGTGGTCAGCAACCACCAGAGCTCGCTGGACCTGCTGGGTATGGGGCTGCCCCATAGATCCCTGCCCCATAGATCGCTGACCCATAGATCCCCATAGAGCTCTGACTCCATAGATCGCTGCCCATAGATCCCTGCCCCATAGATCGCTGCCCCATAAATCCCCAGAGAGCTCTGAGCCCATAGATCCCTGCCCCATAGAGCTCTGAGCCCATAAATCCCTGCCCCATAGATCCCTGTCCTATAGAGCTCTGAGCCATATATTCCTGACCAATGATTGAGCCACAGATCCCAAATTTCCCCCAGCCCCACAACCACCCCCAAGCCCACACGTGCCCCATAACCCCACACACCCACACACCCCATAACCCCACACCCCACACACCCCACACGTGCCCCATAACCCCCCACACCCCACAGGGATGATGGAGGTGCTCCAGACCGCTGTGTCCCCATTGCCAAGCGGGAACTCCTCTACATGGGGGGTTATGGGGTGGCTGTAGGGCAGCTATGGGGTGTCTGTAGGGTGTCTATGGGGCACCCCATAGCTCTGTAACCCCACAGGGATGATGGAGGTGCTCCCAGACCGCTGCGTCCCATTGCCAAGCGGGAGCTGCTCTACATGGGGGGTTATGGGGCAGGTGTGGGGTGCCTGTAGGGTGTCTATGGGGCACCCCATAGCTCTGTAACCCCACAGGGATGATGGAGGTGCTCCAGACCGCTGCGTCCCCATTGCCAAGCGGGAGCTGCTCTACATGGGCGCCGTGGGTGTCGTGTGCTGGCTCGGGGGCATCATCTTCATCGACCGCAAACGGACCCACGACGCCATCAGCGTCATGGCCGAGGCTGCGCACACCATGCTGAGCCAGGACGTGAGCTGGGGGGCGCTATGGGGCGCTTATGGGGCGGTTATGGGGTGGTTATGGCGCTATGGGGCGCTATGGGGTGGCAGAGGTTGGTGTTCCATCAGCGTCTGCACACACCATGCTGAGCCAGGACGTGAGCTGGGGGGCGCTTATGGCGCGATGTGGGTGATATGGGGCGGTTATGGCGTAGTTATGGGGTGATATGGGGTGGTTATGGGGCTGATATGGGGTTATGGGTTGGATATGGGGTTATGGGACAGTTATGGGGTGGTTATGCGGTAGCTATGGGGCAGTTATGGGGTGGTTATGGGATGGTTATGGGGCAGTTATGGGGCCGTTTTGGGATGGTTATGGGGCTGCCCCACAGGTTCGGGTGTGGGTCTTTCCCGAGGGCACTCGTAACCACAGTGGCTCCATGCTGCCCTTCAAGCGCGGCGCCTTCCACCTGGCAGTGCAGGCCCAGGTACGTGGGGCGGCTGTGGGGCGGTTATGGGGCAGCTGTGGGGCGGTTATGGGGCAGCAGGACCCTCCCCGAGCCCCTCCTGCCCCACAGGTCCCCGTTGTCCCCATCGTCATCTCGTCCTAACAGCCCACTTCTACAGCAAACGGGAGCGCAGGTCACGGCCGGTGAGGGGCACCTGGGGGGCTGGGGGGGCACTTGTGGGGGCTGGGGGCTTCATGTGGGGCTGGGGGCGCTTACGAGGCTGGGGGCACTCTGCGTTCTCTGTGGGTCTGGGGTCTCTGTGGGTCTGGGGTCTCTCTGTGGGGTCTCTATGGGTCTGGCATCTTTGTGGCTCTGGGGTCTCTCTGTGGGATGTCTGTGGGCCTGGGGTCTCTCTTTGGGTTCTCTGTGGGTCTGGGGTTTTTTCCATGGGGTCTGTCTGTGGGCCTGGGGTCTCTCTACGGGGTCTCTGTGGGTCTGGGGTGTCTCTATGGGGCAGCCCCTGACCCCACACGCCCCCCCCAGGGCAGTGTGTGATCCAGGTGCTGTGGGTCTGGGGTCTCTCTATGGGTCTGGGGTCTCTCTATGGGTTCTCTATGGGTCTGGGGTGTCTCTATGGGGCAGCCCCTGACCCACACGCCCCCCCAGGGCAGTGTGTGATCCAGGTGCTGTGGGTCTGGGGTCTCTCTATGGGTCTGGGGTGTCTCTATGGGGCAGCCCCTGACCCACACGCCCCCCAGGGCAGTGTGTGATCCAGGTGCTGCCGCCGCTGCCCACGCTGGGCTGGGCCGGCCGATGTCCCCGCGCTGACGGAGCGCGTGCGGGCGGCCATGCTGGACGCCTTCGAGGGGCTCTCGGCCGAGCTGCAGAGTGGCCACCGAGAGACCCCCGGTGGCCACCGAGAGACCCCCAGTGGCCACCAGAGTGAACCCCGGAGTGGCCACCGAGAGACCCCCAGTGGCCACCAGAGTGACCACAGAGAGACCCGGAGTGACCCCCGGAGTGACCACCAGAGTGACCACAGAAATGGCCGGAGTGGCACCAGAGTGACCCCCGGAGTGACCCCCAGGACCCCCGGAGTGACCACCGTGACCCCCAGAGCGTCTGGGATCTCTGGAGCGACCCCAGCGTCCGGCAGTGACCAAGAGTGACCCCTGAGCCCCACGGCCACCCAGAGTGACCCCCCAGAACCCCACGGTGCCCCACGGGGGGACCCCGCAGTGACCCCTGACCCTGCAGCCCCACGGAGGAGCCGGCAGTGGGGCAGGGACTGACCCCCAAGTGGAGACAAAGTGACCCCAAAGTGGGGACAGACTGGGCCACGAGTGGGGCACGGACTGACCCCTAAGTGGGGACAAAGTGACCCTGACGTGGGGCACGGACTGACCCCCAAAGTGGGGCACGGACTGACCCCTAAGTGGGGACAAACTGACCCCAAAGTGGGGACAAAGTGAGCCCTGAGTGGGGCAGAAGCTGACCCATGGCAGGATGTGGGACTGACCCCCGAGTTGGGCCTGGACTGACCCCTAAGTGGGGCCCAGAGTGACCCAAACGGGGCTGGACTGACCCCCAAGTCCAGCACGCTCCAAGTGGGTCCAGGATTGTTCATGAGCGGGGTCTGGAGTGACCCCCAAGTTGGACACGGTTTGACCCCTAAGTGGGGCCCAGAGTGACCCCAAATGAGGCCACAAGTGACCCCCCAAGTTGAGCCTGGAGTGACCCCAAATGGGGCAGGGACTGACCCACAAGTGGGTCCAGACTGACCCCTAAGTTGGGCCTGGAGTGACCCCTAAGTGGGGTCCAGACTGACCCCTAAGTGGGGCCTGGAGTGACCCCCAAGTTGGGCCTGACCCACGGCAGGGGCGTGGCCGGGGGGGGGGGGGTGTGTGCCGGGCGTGGCCGGTGCTGATTGGCTGCCGTAGCCAAGCCCCGCCCCCCTCGAGGCCGTGTATTTATTGGGGGGGGGGGGGAGGGGCGCGGGTTTTGCCAAATTTCCCTCGGGGCCCCCCCCGGCTTTTAATAAACCCCCCCCAAAACCCTCCCCCCCAATGTGTGGGGTGCTGTGACGTCACTGGGGGTGGCGATGATGTCATCAGGGTGGGGTGATGATGTCATCGCGGTGGGGGTTGGGAATTGTGGGGAGGGTCCCGGGTTTGGGGGCTCCGATTTGGGGCCCACGGGGGGGGCGGGGGGCGGGACTGGGAGCAGAACTGGGATAATGGGACTGGGATTGGGATAATGGGACTGGGACTGGGATAATGGGACTGGGATAATGGGATCAGGATTGGGACTGGGATAATGGGGACTGGGACTGGGACTGGGATCAGAACTGGGACTGGGACCAGGATGAGGATTGGGACTGGATCAGAACTGGGATAATGGGACTGGGATTGGGACTGGGACTGGAACTGGGATCAGGATTGGGATAATGGGACTGGGACTGGGATTGGGATCAGAACTGGGACTGGGATCAGGATGAGGATCGGGACTGGGATTTGGACTGGAACTGGGATTTGGACTGGAACTGGAACTGGGATCAAGATTGGATAATGGGACTGGAACTGAGACTGGGATCAAGACTGGGATCAGGATTGGGATAATGGGACTGGGAGTGGGATTGGGATCAGGACTGGGATTAAAATGATGGGACTGGGACTGAGACCAGGATTGGAAATGGGATCGGGACTGGGACTGGGATTGACACTGGGATTTGGACTGGGATCAAGATGATGGGACTGGGATTGAGATCAGGATTGGAACTGGAATAACGGAACTGGGATTTGGATTGGACTGGGACCAGAACTGGGACTGGGATTTAGGCTGGGACTGGGATTTAGGCTGGGACTGGGACCAGAACTGGGACTGGGATTTAGGCTGGGACTGAATTCATTCCCCCTTTCTCTCCCGGGTTTGAATTTCCCTTTTCCCTCCGGATTTCACCCAAATTCTGCTCTGGGGCCTCCCCTCCCACTCAACCCCACCCAGCCGAATAAAATTAAAAATAAATTAAAAATTCAAAATAAACCGGGATTTTTGGGGGGGCTCAAATGTGAGAATCTGAGGAAAGAAAACACCAGAAATGACCGAAATTAAAAAAAAATCTTCTGAATATGGGGAGGGAAAAAAACATCAAGAGTGGCCAAATTCTGAAAAAAATCTGAGAGAATTGAGGGAGAAACGCCCGAAATTAAAGAAAAAACCCAAAAAAACCTCGGAAAGAATTCGCGGATAGAAAGACACGAGAAATGATCGAAATTTCAAAAAAAAAAAAAACCTCATCGATTTTAGGGCTAAAAACCACCAGAAGTGGCGGAAATTCAAAAAACCTCAGAATTTGGGGAAAAACCATCGAGAATGACCGAAATCCAAAAATCCCTCCTCGAATTTCGAACCTAAACCCCACCAGCAGTGTCGGAAATCGCAAAAAAAATCCGAATTTAGGGATAAAACCATCGAGAACGCCCGAAATTCTCAAAAAAACCTCATCGATTTGAGGTTAAAAACCACCAGAAGTGTCGAAATCCCAAAAAACTCTCAGAATTTAGGGAAAAACCATCAAGAATGACCGAAATCCCGAAAAAAACTCATCGAATTTGAGGTTAAAAACCACCAGAAGTGACGAAAATCCCCCAAAAATCCGAATTTTGGCATAAAACCATCGAGAATGACCGAAATTCTCCAAAAACCTCAGAATTTAGGGAAAAACCATCAAGAACGCCAGAAATTCCGCAAAAAACGTCCTCGAATTTCGAACCTAAATCCCACCAGAAGTGTCGGGAATTGCCCCAAACCCTCAGAATTTGGGGAAAAACCATCAAGAATGACCGAAATCCCAAAAAAACCGCAACGAATTTGAGGTTAAAAACCACCAGAAGTGACGGAAATCCCAAAAACCTCTCGGATTTTGGATAAAACCATCGAGAACACCCGAAAATCCCCAAAAATCCCTCCTCGAATTTCGAACCTAAAACCCCACCAGAAGTGTCGGAAATCCCAAAAAACTCTCAGGATTTTGGGATAAAACCATCGAGAACGCCCGAAATTCTCAAAAAAACCTCATCGAATTTGACGTTAAATCCCACCAGAAGTGACGGAAATCCCAAAAACCTCTCGGAATTTTGGGATAAAACCATCGAGAACGCCCGAAATTCCCCAAAATACTCAGAATTTTGGGAAAAACCATCGAGAACACCCAAAAATCCCTCCTCGAATTTCGAACCTAAAACCCCACCACGAACCTCCGCAACCCCTCGAAACACCACCAACACCAACCGCGATTATTCCAAATATTTCGGGGTTTTTTTTTTTTTCGTTTTTTTTTTTTTTCCCCCCATTTTTTTTCCCCCTTTCCCTCCTCAACACGCGTGACCCGGGTAAGGCCAGAGCGGTTCCGCGGTGCCGGTGGCGAGCGGGGCCGGCTCGGAGGTGGCCCCTCCGTGCGTTCTCTGATGCCGTTTGTGATGGGAGCTGCGGCTGAAACTTTCCCGCAGAGGCCGCAGCGGAACGGGCGCTCCCCGGTGTGGATCCGCCGGTGCTGGGTGAGCGTGGATTTATCCGTGAAGCGTTTGCCGCACTCGCCACACGCGTACGGCTTCTCGCCCGTGTGGATGCGCCGGTGGCGGATGAGGTTGGAGCTGACGTTGAAGCGTTTGCCGCAGTGGCCACACGCGTACGGCTTTCTCGCCCGTGTGGATGCGCAGGTGCTTCACCAGGTCCGAGCTCTGGCTGAAGCTTTGCCAGCACTCGCCGCACGTGTTGGGGATGGCCAGCGAGGCCGTTCGGTGGCTAGCGGAACCGCCGGCCGGGCTAGCGCGGCGGGGTTTGCGCGGTTTGACGGGCGGGTTGGGAGTTGGCGACTCTTTTTTGGGCGGGCGAGTGAAGCTCTTGCCGCAGTCCACGCACTTGAACGGTCGCTGGCCCGGGGGGAGCCACGGCCCCGGCCGCAGTCGCGACATTTGGCGACCAAAGCGGGCCTTGTGGGCTCGGCGGTGCCGCTGCAGGTGAGAGCTCAGCCCGAACGTTTTCCCGCACTCCAGGCACGCCAGGGGAGCGCTGGGCGAGCGCGGGGCCTCGCTCGCCATCGCTGACGTCCTGCTGGTCCCCGGCCACATCGGCGAGCCGCTGGCCATCGCTGACGTCCTGCTGGTCCTCGCCGAGCCCTTGGCCATCGCCGCCGGGGACCGACCGGCCGTGGGCGCGCTCGCCCCTTTGGCCATCGCCGCCGGGGACCCGCTGGCCCGCGGTGACATCGCGCTGGCCACCGCTGCGGTCGCCCCCTTTGTCCATCGCCGCGCTCGCCTCTTTGTCCATCGCGGTGGCCACCGACGCCGAGCTCCCGCCGGCCGCCCCCCGCTGGGTTCCCGCTGGCGTTGCCCGTGGCTACCGGCGGCTCCGGCCGCTCGCCCGTGGCCCCGGCGGTGCTCGGCCAGGGCCGAGCTGCGGGCGAAGCTTTTCCCGCACTCCACGCAGATGTTGGGGTGCTCCGCCGCCCCTCCCCCCCTCTGCCGGACCGTCTCCTTCTCTTCCTCCCCCTCCCCTCCCCCTTGGCCGGGGCTCCCCCCGCTGGGGTCACCCCACCCCCACCCCCACCCCCACCCCCACCCCGGCAGCGTTTGGGTGACATCGCCCCTCCCCCCCCCACCCCCCCCCACCCAACGAATTTTGGGGGTTTCCCCCCCCCACCCCAAATCGCCGAGAGCGCCGGGGTCGCCCCCGTTGGCTCCGGGCGCTGTCGCCGCGGTCGCCCTGGACAATGGAGGAGGAGGAGGAGGAGGAGGAGGAGGAGGAGGGGGAGGAGGAGGGGGAGGGGGAGGAGGAAGAGGGGGAGGGGAGGAGGCGAACGCCGCTGACCCAGGAAGTTCAACCCCCGGGGGCTGCGAGGAGAAAAGAGAAAAAATTAAAAAAAAATAAAAAAAAAAAATTTAAAAAAAAAGGGAGGGGGTGGGAGATGAGAGACCCCAGGCCCCACCCCCACCCCGCCGGCCCCTCCCCCACCCACCAGCCCCTCCCCCCAAAATCCTTTTCACCCCCAACATTCACCCCCAGACCCATTTTTTTTTCTTTTCGTTTCCTGCGGCTCCTCTCTCCCCCCACCCCCCCCCCACCCCCAAATCCTAAATTTTGGGAATTTTTGTTGTTTTTTGGGGAGGGGGCACAGAGGTGACGTCAAGGATTCTTTACTGAGCGCGGAGGGGGCGGGGGGGCGCTCCCCCATCCCCCCCCCCCCCCCCCTCCGGGGACATTTTGGGGTCGCCCCTCCCCCTCATTTCCCCTCCCCTCCCCCCCATTTTTTGGGTCCCCCCCCCCTCCCCTCCCCCACTCGAAGCCCCGCTGGTTCCGATCCGGGGGGGGGGGGGGATGGGGGTGGGGGAGGGGCGGGGGGTCCCATCCGGGCTGGGGGGGGGGAGGGGCTGAGGAATCCTCCCCCTCCCCCACCCCCCAAAAAATGTCCCCTCGAGTCCTTCCCCGTCCCGTCCCAGCGGTTCCGGTCCCGGTTCCGGAGGGGTCCCGGTTCCAATCCCGGTCCCGGTCCCGGTTCCGCTCCCGGTTCTCCCCGGCTGCAGCCGCTGGTACCGGACGGGTTCTGATCCCTGTCCCGGTTCTAGCCCGGGACAGTTCGGTTCTGGTCCCGGTTCGGTTCAGTTCTGGCCCGGTCCCGGTTCGGTTCTAGTCCAGTTCGGTTCATGGTCCCGGCCCAGTTCAGTTCGCTTGGATCCCGGTTCCGTCCCGGTTCTATCCCAGGTGCAGCCGCCGGTGCCGGATGAGCGCGGCGCTGCCCCTGTCCCGGTTCGGTTCGGTTCTATCCCAGTCCCGGCCCAGTTCTGTCCCGGTTCGGTTCTATCCCGGTCCCGGTTCGGTCCCGGCCCGGTTCGGTTCTATCCCAGGAGCAGCCGCTGGTGCCGGAAAAGCGCGGCGCTGTCCCTGTCCCGGTTGGGTTCGGTTCTGTCCCGGTCCTGGTTCGTTCCTGGTCCGGCTCGGTTCGGTTCTGTCCCGATTCTATCCCGGTCCCGGTTGGGTTCGTTCCTGGCCCGGTCCCGGTTCGGTTCTGTCCCGGTCCCGGTTCGGTTCTGTCCCGGTCCCGGTTCGGTTCTGTTCGTTCCTGGCCCGGTTCTGTCCCGGTTCGGTTCTGTCCCGGTTCGGTTCTGTCCCGGTTCGGTTCTGTCCCGGTTCGTTCCTGTCCCGGTTCGGTTCTGTCCCGGTTCGGTTCTGTCCCGGTTCGGTTCTGGCCCGGTTCTAGCCCAGGTGCAGCCGCTGGTGCCGGACGAGCGCGGCGCTGCCGCCGAATCCCTTCCCGCACTCGGCGCAGGTGAAGGGGCGGGGCGTGGCCGGGGCGTGGCCGCGCAGGTGAGCCAAGAGCGGCGCCACCTGCGCGAACCCCGCCCCGCAGCGCGGGCAACTGTGGCGAGCGGGCTGCTCGCCCAAACCCCCGCCCCCCCCCCGCGGCCTCCTCCTCCTCCTCGTCCTCCTGGGCCTCTGCTCGCCCTCGGCCTCGCCGCGCTCGCCCAGGTGAGCCCGGCGGTGCTTGAGGAAGGCGGAGCTGTAGCTGAAGCCGCGGCCGCACTCGCCACACGTGTAGGGCCGCTCGCCCAGGTGAGCCCGCAGGTGAGCGCTCAGGTTGGAGCTGCGGCTGAAGCGGCGCCCGCACTCGCCACAGCCGTAGGGACGCTCGCCCACAGGCGTGGCCACCTCGGAACCCCAATTCAAGCCCCTCCCGCACTCGCCACACCCCAAGGAATGCTCGCCCACAGCCGTGCCCACCTCAGAACCCCAATTCAAGCCCCGTCCGCACTCGCCACACCCCAAGGAATGCTCGCCCACAGCCGTGGCCACCTCAGAACCCCAAGCCAAACCCCGTCCGCACTCGCCACACCCCAAGGAACGCTCGCCCACAGCCGTGGCCACCTCAGACCCCCAGCCCAGGCCCCTCCCGCAGTGGCCACAGCGCACGGATCGCTGGCCCGGCCGCCGGCGCTGCCGCGGGGCGCGCAGGGAACCGCGGCCGCAGTGGCCACAGAGCGGCTAGCGCTCGCCCAGCGCGTGCAGCCGCTGGTGCGCGTTGCGGTTGGAGCTGCGGGTGAAGCTCTTGCCGCAGTCCAGGCACCGGAAGCGCTTCTCGGTAGCCACGGGCCAGCTCTCGGTAGCCACGGAACAGTTCTCGGTAGCCACGGGCCAGCTCTCGGTAGCCACGGGCCAGCTCTCGGTAGCCACGGGCCGGCTCTCGGTAGCCACGGGCCAGGTCTCGGTAGCCACGGGCCGGCCCGTGCGGGTTCCTCGCCCTCGGCGAGCGCCGCGAGCCCCGCGGCGAGAGGGGGGGAGGGGCGGGGGGGGAGGGGCGGGGGGCGGGGGGGGAGGGGCGGCTCGCGCGTCTTCCTCTTCCTCCTCCTCCTCCTCTTCCTCCTCCTCGCTGGGGGGGTCTGGGGAGAGAGGGGGGAGGGGTGAGAATGGGGGTGGGGGAGGGGTGAGAATTTGGGGTGGGGGAGGGGTGAGAATGGGGGTGGGGGAGGGGTGAGAATTGGGGGTGGGGGAGGGGTGAGAATGGGGTGGGGGAGGGGTGGGGATTGGGGTGGGGGAAAAAAAATTTGGGGGAAAAAATTGGGAAAAAGGGAAATGGGGAAATTTGGGGTGGGGGGGGGGAAAGGAAATGGGGAAAAAGGAAATGGGATAAAAAAATGGGATAAAAAAATGGGAAAAATGGGATAAAAAAATGGGATAAAAATGGGAATAATGGGATAAAAAAATGGGAATAATGGGATTAAAATGGGATAAAAATGGGAATAAAAAATGGAAATAATGGGACAAAAATGAGATAAAAAATGGGAATAATGGGATAAAAAAATGGGGAAAATGGGATAAAAAATGGGATAAAAATGGGAATAATGGGATAAAAAATGGGAATAATGGAATTTAAAAATGGGATAAAAATGAGATAAAAATTAGAAATAATGGGATAAAAAAATGGGAATAATGGGATAAAAATTAGAAATAATGGGATTTAAAAAAGGGAATAATGGGATAAAAAATGGGATAAAAATGGAATAACGAGATAAAAAATGGGATAAAAAACGTGAATAATGGGATAAAAATGGGATAAAAATGGAAATAATGGGATTAAAAAATGGGATAAAAATGGATAAAAAATGGGAATAACGGGATAAAAAAAAGGAATAACGGGATAAAAAAAAGGGAATAACGGGATAAAAAAAAGGGAATAACGGGATAAAAAATGAGATAAAAAATGGGAATAATGGGATAAAAATGGGATAAAAAATGGGAATAATGGGATAAAAATGTGATAAAAATGGGATAAAAAATGGGAATAACGGGATAAAAAAAAGGGAATAACGGGATAAAAAATGAGATAAAAATGGGATAAAAAATGGGAATAACGGGATAAAAAAAGGAATAAAAGAGGGGAT
Organism: Sturnus vulgaris; assembly: GCF_052056855.1. NCBI lineage: Eukaryota > Metazoa > Chordata > Aves > Passeriformes > Sturnidae > Sturnus > Sturnus vulgaris. The sequence goes on from NW_028275902.1 coordinate 158,163, forward strand.
GGAAGGGTCCGGGATTTGGGGACCCCTCCCCACTCACCTGGGGGCGCCACCCGCAGAATTTCCCACTCCTTGGGGTCGTTGGGGTCGGGGACACCGAGCTCGTCCCCAGGCTCCAAACGGGACACGAGGACGGGCCTGGGGAGGGGAAAATCTGCCCAAAAAAACCCAAAAAACCCAAAAATCAGAGATTTGGGAATGGGGGAATCTGACAAAAAAATCCCCAAAATCAGAGATTTGGGAATGGGGGAATCTGACAAAAAAATCCCCAAAAAATCCCAAAAATCAGAGATTTGGGAATGGGGGAATCTGACAAAAAAACCCAAAAAATCAGAGATTTGGGAACGGGGGAATCTGACAAAAAAACCCAAAAAATCAGAGATTTGGGAATGGGGAAATCTGACAAAAAAACCCAAAAAATCAGAGATTTGGGAATGGGGGAATCTGACAAAAAAATCCCAAAAAATCAGAGATTTGGGAATGGGGGAATCTGACAAAAAAATCCCAAAAAAAATCCCAAAAATCAGAGATTTGGGAATGGGGGAATCTGACAAAAAATCCCCAAAAATCAGAGATTTGGGAATGGGGGAATCTGACAAAAAAATCCCAAAAAAAATCCCCAAAATCAGAGATTTGGGAATGGGGAATCTGACAAAAAAAAGAAAAAAAAAAACCAAAAATCAGAGATTTGGGAATGGGGGAATCTGCCCAAAAATCCCAAAAATCAGAGATTTGGGAAGGGGGGAATCTGCCCAAAAAACCCCAAAAAACCCCAAAAATCAGAGATTTGGGAATGGGGAAATCTGACAAAAAAATCCCAAAAATCAGAGATTTGGGAACGGGGGAATCTGACAAAAAAATCCCAAAAAATCAGAAATTAAAATTTTAATTTCAAATTTTACCCGGATTTTATATATTTTTTAAATTATTATTTTATTTGGGTTTTTTGGGGGGGCGATTATTTGATATAAAATCATTCCGGGGATGGATTATTTGATATAAAATCAATCCGCGGATGGATAATTTTATATAAAATCATTCCGGGGATGGATTATTTGATATAAAATAATTTTTTGGATGGATTATTTTATATAAAATAATTCTGGGGATGGATTATTTGACATAAAATCAATCCAGACATGGATTATTTGATATAAAATCAATCCGCGGATGGATAATTTTATATAAAATCATTCCGGGGATGAATGATTTTATATAAAATCGTACCGGGGACGGATTATTTTATATAAAATAATTCCGGGGATGTATAATTTTATATAAAATCAATCCGGGGACGGATTATCTGATATAAAATCATTCGGGGATGGATAATTTGATATAAAATAATTTCAGGGATAGATTATCTGATATAAAATCGTTCCGGGGATGGATTATTTTATATCAAATAATTCCGGAGATGCATTATTTTATATAAAACCGTGCCGGGGATGAATTATCTGATATAAAATCAATCCGGGGATGGATAATTTGATATAAAATCATTCCGGGGATGTATAATTTTATATAAAATGGTGCCGGAGATGCATTATTTTATATAAAATCAATCCGAGGATGCATTATTTGATATAAAATAAATCCGGGGATGGATAATTCGCTATAAAATCAATCCGGGGATGAATTATTTGATATAAAATCGTGCCGGGGATGGATTATTTCATATAAAATAATTCCGGTGATGAATTATTTGCTATGAAATCATTCCGGGTGTATAATCTGATATAAAATCGTGCCGGGGATGGATAATTTTATATAAAATCATTCCGGGGATGAATTATTTGGTATAAAATCATTCCGGGGATGAATTATTTGCTATAAAATCAATCCGGGGATGCATTATTTGTTATGAAATAATTCCGGGGATGAATAATTTGATATAAAATCATTCCAGGGATGAATTATTTGCTATAAAATCAATCCGGGGATGCATTATTTGCTATGAAATAATTCCGGGGATGGATTATTTGCTATAAAATCATTCTGGGGATGCATTATTTGATATAACATAATTCCGGGGATGCATTATTTGATATAAAATCATTCCGGGGATGGATCATTTGATATAAAATAATTCCGGGGATGGATAATTTGATATAAAATCATTCCGGGGATGCATTATTTGGTATAAAATCGTGCCGGGGATGGATAATTTGATATAAAATCATTCCGGGGATGGATAATTTTATATGAAATCATTCCGGGGATGGATAATTTGATATAAAATCATTCCGGGGATGAATTATTTGCTATGAAATGCCGGGGTGGTTCCGGTTCCCCCCCCCCGCCAGGCTCACCCAGCAGGATCAGGCTCTCGTCGCTCTCCTCCATGGTCGCCCCCGGGCTCGGGGGGGGCTCCGGGACCCCTCCCCCCCCCTTCCCCTCCCCCCCCCTCCCCTCCCCCCGGTACCGCCGAGCTCGGGGGGGTCCCGGGAGCCCCGCCCGGGCAGCGCCGGATGGAGCCGAAAAGCGGCCGGAGCCTCCTCTTCCTCCTCCTCCTCTTCCTCTTCTTCCTCCTCCTCTTCCTCTTCCTCCTCTTCCTCTTCCTCCTCCTCTGCTTCCTCTTCCTCCTCCTCCCGTTCCGCGTCTCCATCCTCATCCCGCTCTTCCTCTCCTTCCTCCTCCTCCTCTTCTTCCTCCCGTTCTCCTCTTCCTCTTGTTCATTTTCATCCTCATCCCGCTCTCCTCCTCCTCCTCTTCTTCTTCCCCATCTTCATCCTCATCCCGCTCTCCTCTTCCTCCCCATCTTCATCCTCATCCCGCTCTCCTCTTCCTCCCCATCTTCATCCTCATCTCGCTCTTCCTCTCCCTCCTCCCGTTCTCCGGCTTCATCCTTATCCCGCTCTCCTCACCCTCTTCCTCCTCTTCTTCCTCCCACTCTCCTCCTCCTCTTCTTCTTCTTCCTCCTCCTCCTCCTCTTCCTCCCGTTCTCTGGCTTCATCCTCATCCCGTTCTCCTCTTCCTCTTCCTCCTCCCCTTTTCACCCTCATCCCGCTCTCCTTCCTCATCCCGCTCCCCTCCTCTTCCTCCTCTTCTTCCTCCTGTTCTGTCCTCATCCTCATCCCGCCCTCTTCTTCCTCCTCCTCTTCTTCTTCCTCCCATTCTGTGTTTTCAGCCTCATCCCGCTCTCCTCCTCCTCTTCCTCCTCTGCTCCATCTTCATCCTCATCCCGCTCCCCTCCTCTTCGTCCCCTTTTCATCCTCATCCTGCTCTTCTTCATCCCCGTCCTCCTCCTCCTCCCCTCCCCTCCCATTCTCCATCTTCATCCCCGTCCTGCTTTTCTCCTCATCTTCTTCATCCTCATCCCGGTTTTCTCCTCTTCTCATCTTCCTCTTCTTCATCCTCATCCTGCTCTCCTCCTCCTCCTCTTCTTCATCCCCATCCCTCTCCCTCCTCCTCCTCCTTTTCTCCATCTTCATCCTCATCCCGCTCTTTTCCTCCCCTTCCTCCTCCTCCTCCTCCTCCTCCTCCTCCTCCATCCCTCCCTCCCAGCCGGGATGGAACCCTCGAGGAGCTGAGGGGACACCGGGGACACCCCACGAACGTTTAATTGAAAAGAAATAAAAGAACAAATGAAATAAAACCTGAAAAAAATCTTCGCGCCGCCATCAGGGCTCGGGGGCAAACATGGCGCCGCGGGCATGAGGCGGCAACGGCCCCTCCGCGCCGCGCCGGCCAATCAGCGAGCGAGAACCAGGAGTGACGTGTGGATCGGCCAATCAGAACGAGAGCCGGGTTCTGGGCGGGAAAATCAGCCAATGGGAGTGAGGGGCGGGTTTCTGCGCGGGGTATAAAGGGGGCCGGTGAGGGGGTCGCGAAGCTCCCAAAATGGCGGGGCGGGGAGGAAGGGGTGGGAATGTCCTGAAATGACCCAAAATGTCCCAAAAATGTCCCGAAATGTCCCAAAATGTCCCGGGCCGGGCAGGAACCGCTGAGGGTGAGTCCAGCACGGGGCAGGGACCCCCTGTGGCCCCGGGAGGATGTGGGGGATGCCTGAGAAAGGCCCTCAATCCCCGGGCCTGGTCCTGAGGAGATTCTCTGAGGGGACTGACAGAATTCCAGCGGTTCCTTGTGAAATTCCTCCCCCTGGAACAGCTCTGGGCATTCCCACTTGGATTGGAGCCGATTGAACGGCTTTGGGATTTAATGGGATTTAATTTAACTTGGGAATGTCACAGCTTTAATCTCCCTGTTGATTCCTCTGGAGCTGTTCCACCTTCACCCCCCAAAATCAAAAGCCAAATTTAAGCCCAAAAAGGACTTTCGGAACTCCTGAATTTTGGGGTGAAACTCCGGATGGACGTGGCAGCGAAACAAACGTGGAATCGTGGGGAGAATCCCCCGTTTTTTTCAGCTTTTATTCTGGAAAAATCCCCGCCCCCGTTTGAGCCGCTTCAACCCCGCCAGCGCCAATCCCAGCCCCTTCTTCCCCCCAAAGAAAAAAAAAAACCAACAAACAAAACAAACAAAAAAAAACCCCAAAACCAAATTTAGACTCCAAAGGGCTTTTTAAAAGACTCGAATTTAAAGACGAAACTCCGACAGAAGTGGCAGTGACGGAATCCTGGGGAGAACCCCCCCCAGATTTCTCACCTTTTATTCTGCAAAACCCCTCCCCCGGCTCCGAATTCACCCCCCCAAAAAAAAAAAAAAAAAAAAAAAAAAAAGAGGAAATCTCCCTCCCCCCAAAAAAATTCCAGATCTCAGCTCCAGGAAGGGTCGTAACCCGTCCAGTCCGAGGGAGGGGCCAGGAAGACGCGGCGGCCCCCGGCACACGAAGCTGACGATGCCGCGGGTAACCGGCGCGGGGGACGCCGGATTTGAGGTCGTCCATCAACCCCAACGCTTTGGCCAAAGCCTTGAAGGAATCCCTGCCCCGATATTGGAGCCTGACGGGCCCCCAAATCCCTCCCGGAGCTTTTTTGGAGCTCGTCCAGTTTGATTTCGGGAGAGCGGAGTAAACCTGCTGCAGGAAAAACCTCTCGTACTCGTCCTTGTGCAGGTAGGACAGGTCCAGCTGGGTGAAAGGCACGAAGCGGTCGTTGAGTTTGATGAACTTCAGGTATTGGTCGAAGAACTGCCCGTGGCTCACGCCCTTGCGGCCGAAGGTCACGGTCCTCGACACCTCGGGCCGCACGCAGGAGCGCCCGCGCCGCTGCTCCGGCTGCCTCATCCAATCGTCCCAAAACGCCGGCGGCCATTTGGGCTCCAGCTCGTCCCACAGCTCCGCCAACAGCAACCAACCCAAGCCGGGGAAGAAGTCGGTGCGGTACAGGAGCTCGGCGCGCCCGGCGTCCACCAGGGCCTCCTTGCCGTTGTCGTTCCACGCCGAGGCGCACCACAGGCTGGGATCGCTGCGCAGCAGCGGCAGCACGGCCTGGAAATACTCGAAAAAATCCGGCGCCACCTCCAAGTCGTCCTCCACCACGATGGCGGCGCGGGTAGCGGAAGGTGCGGAACACCTGGCCCAGGGCCCAGCGGTAATGGCGGGAGATTTTGTAATAACCCTGGAATTTACGGTGCTCCGGCGGCACGGCCACGTCGCTCAGGTCGGGCTGGCGGATGTGAGCCACGGCGCCGCCGTACGACGCGATGACCGCGGCCGTCTCGGCGTGGCCGCAGTCCTGCGACACGATGACGGGGGAAGCGGCGGGCGCTGGGGCGGTAGCGCAGGATTTTATCGAGGGCAGCGCCGCACCGAGCTGCGGTCGCACGCCAGCACCAGCACGGGGATGACGGCGGGCTCGTCGCCGCGCGGTCGCGGCGGTTGCTGCGGTGGCGCTGACGTCGCCGGGCGTCGCATTCGGCCCAAACGTTGGATCTGCAGCAGCAGCTCCCGCTGGCGCCGCAGCTCGGCCTCGGCGTCCTGCGCCAGCTGCAGCAGCTGCGCCGGCAGCAGCGCCGAGCCCGGCGCGTCGCGGGCCATGGAGGAGTCGGGCGCCGAGCCCGGGCGGCTCCAGAGGAAGAGGAGCAGGAGCCCGTTCCAGGCGAGGAAGAGCGCGGCCCCCCACAGAGCCAGGCTGGTTTTCTTCAGCATCGTTCACATGGGGCTGGGAAAAAAAGGAGAGGGGGGAAAGAGGGAATGAATGGAATAAAAAATGAAATAAGTGGAATAAGTGAAATGAATGAATTAAATGAAATAAGTGAAATAAATGGAATAAATGAATAAGTGAAATAAATGAAATGAATGAAATGAATAAAATAAAGAAGGAAGGAAATGAAATGTATGAAATGAATGAATAATGAAATAAGTGAAATGAATGAAATGAATTAAATGAATGAAATGAAATAAATAAATAATAATGAAGGAAATGAAATGAATGAAATAAGTGAAATAAGTGAAATAAATGAAATAAATTCAATGAATGAATTAAATGAATAAGTGAAATGAATGAAATGAATGAATCAAATGAAATAAGTGAAATAAATGAAATAAAAGAAATAAGTGAAATAAATGAAATGAATTAATTAAATGAAATAAATGAAATAAGTGGAATTAATGAAATGAATGAAATAAATGAAATGAATGAAATAAGTGAAATAAGTGAAATGAATTAAATAAGTTAAATGAATTAATTTAAATGAAATAAACAAAATAAACGAAATGAATGAAATAAATGAGTTAAATGAAATAAATGAATTAAGTGAAATAAGTGAAATAAATGAAATGAATGAAATAAGTGAAATTAAATAAATTAAATGAATGAATTAAATGAAATGAATGAAATAAAATAAGTGAAATAAATGAAATAAGTGAAATAAGTGAAAGGAATGAAATAAATTAAATAAGTGTAATAAGTGAAATAAATAAGTGAAATAAATGAAATAAGTGAAAAGAATGAATTAAATGAAATAAGTGAAATAAATGAAATAAATTAAATGAATGAATTAAATGAAATAAATGAAAGAAGTGAAATGAATAAAATAAATTAAATGAATGAATTAAATGAATTAAATGAAATAAATGAAATAAATGAAAGAAGTGAAATAAATTAAATGAATGAAATGAATGAAGTGAAATAAATGAAATAAAATAAGTGAAATAAATGAAATAAATGAATGAATCAAATGAAATAAGTGAAATAAATGAAGTCAATGAAATGAATGAAATAAATGAAATAAAAGAAAATGAAATCAATTTTTGGGGTTGGGAATGAGGGGTTTGGGGTGGGAAGGGAAAGGTGGGGTTTGGGAAATGAGGGGGTGGGAAAAAAAATTCAAAATTAAGGGTGAAAAAAAAAGTCAAAATTTCCAAATTAGGGGTGCAAAAAACCCAAAATTTCCAAATTTCAGGCGGAAAAAAGTCAAAATTTCTGAATTAGGGACATAAAAAAGTGACAATTTCCACATTTCAGCTGAAAAAAAGTCACAATTCCCAAATTCCAGGCCCCAAAATTCCCTTTTTTTACCCCAAAATCCCCCCCCGGAAACCCCAAAGCAGCAAAAAATCGAAACTTTGTGGGTTTTGGGGAGTAAAAAAAACCCCAAAAATGTCCCCAAAATCTCTCAAAAAAGGGCAAAAAATGAATTTTAAAACAGTGGGAATGAAATGGGAGAGAAAAAAATTAAAAAAATCTTAAAAAAGTCCCTAAAATTTCCTGAAATCCACTTAAAAATGCCCCAAAATTGTTTAAAAAATGAGAAAAAATGAGGGAAAAAAAAGGAAAAAACCCAAAATTTCAGTGAGGGGGAAAAGATCCTTAAAATTCCATTTAAAAATGAATTTTTAATTCAGTTTTAATTGAAATTAAAAAAAAGAAAAAAAAGCAGGAAAAAAGCAAATCCTGAATTCCCAGGGCAGAGTCCAACCCTGTTAAATTTTAACTCAGGATTTTCCATTCCAAGGTGGGGAAAAAAAAAAAAAATAAATGGGATAAAAGTCGTGGAAATGTTGGGTTTGATGTGGAAAAAATGCAGGAATTTGGGGGTTTGAGGAGGGGAAAAAAAGGGAGAAAATATGGAAAAAAAATGGGAAAAAAAGGGGGGGAAATGAAAAAAAAAAAGGAGAAAAAATAAGGAAAAATAAAAGGGAAAAGGGAAAAAAAAGGGGAGAAATGAGAAAAAAAAAGAAAAAGGAGAAAAGGGAAAATAAAGGGAAAAAAGGGAGAAAAAATGAAAAAGAAAGGGGGAAAAAGGAGGAAAAAGTGGGAAAAGGGAGGGAAAAGGAAAAAGAAAAAAGGGAGAAAAAAGGAAAAAAAGGAAAAAAAGGAAAAATGGAAATAAAGGGAAAAAAGGGGAAAAAAATGGAGGAAAATGGGGAGAAAAAAGGGAGAAAAAAAGGGGGGGAAAAAGGAAAAAAATGGTGAAAAATGGAGAAAAAAGAGGGAAAAAAAGGAGAAAAATGAGGAAGGGAATTAAGTGAAAATAAATTAAAAAAAAAAACCACAAGGAAAGCTCCAAAAAAAAAAAAAATAAAACCGGGAAAAGGGAAAAAAAAATTCCAGGATAAGAAAAAACAAAAAAAAAAGCAAAAATAAATTTAAAAAAAAAAAACAACAGGAGAAGTGAAAAAAAAATTAAGAAAAGGAGAGGGGGGGAAAAAAAGGGTTAAAAAATTGGAAAAAAATTATTTTAAAAAAATAAAAAAAGAAAAAGGAAAAAAAATGAAAAAAAAAAAGAGAAATGTGCCGGGAGCTGAAGGGTTAAATCTGCCCCGGGCCACGTCGGCGGAAAAAGGGAATTAAAAAAAAAACAACAACAAAAAAACCAAATAAAAAACCCCGGAAAAGCGAGATTTGACCCCAAAAAATTCAATTCCGAGGGGTGGGGGGCAAAGGGAACCCGGTGGGGAAAAAGAGAGAAAAAAGAAATTGAGGAAAAAAAAAGAAAATTTCGGAAAATTCCCCGAAAAAACCCGGAAAAGGTGAAAAAAAAAAGGTGAAAAGTAGGAAAAAAAATTGAATTTTGGGGAAAAACGAGAGGGGGAGGGAATTACCTGCGGGGGGAGGCTCCAAAATGCGCGGATTTGACCCCAAAAATCGGAATTTTCCTCCCAAATTTGGAGTTTTTCAGCTCCAAAATGCGGAAGTTTGGATGAGAAATTCAAGGATTTGTCCCCGAAAATTCGGATTTTTTTTATCCAAATCCGGGAAGTTTGGTTGGAAATCGCTGAGTTTTGGATCGAATTTAATTAATTTAATTTTTTAATTTTTTTTTTTTTTTTTTTTTGGGGTCAAAATCGGCGAATTTTGGTCCCGGGTTCGGGAGTTTTGTCCCAGCTGCTGCTGGAGGTGCTGAGTGAGCAAAATGTGAATTTTCCCTGCCCCTCTGGGCAAAAAAAAAAAAAAAAGGATTGATCAAATCCCACCGAAACTCCCCAAAAAAATCCCCAAAAGTTCGGGTCAAAATCGGAATTTTTCCCTTTTTCCCCCCTTCCCCAAAAAAATTTTATTTATTATATTATTTAAAAAAAAAAAAATTATTTATTTAAATAAAATTTTTGGGTTAAAATCCCCCAAATTCCTGAATTTTTTTTCTGGCGTTTTCAGCTCCTTCCCCCACTTCCCAAACTCCTCAAAATTCCGATTTTTAACCCAAAATCCCCTCGGAAAAAAAAAAAAAAAAAAAAATTGGGAAAACTCCAAAATAATCCAAAATTTAACCAGAAAAAAAAAAATCTCAAATTTTGGGCAAAACCAAGCGGGGATCCCACGGCCCCTCCCCCCAAAATTATATTTTTTTTTTTAATTTTTCATTTTTTTATTATTTTTGGGGATATAAAAAAAACTTGAGGAATTCACCTGGTGCTGCTGCAGGGGGAGGGGGGTCGCTGGGGTTCCCCCCCTCCCCCCCCGATTTTTTGGGGAATTTTGGGGAAATTTGGGAATTTTCAGCTCCTTGAGGGGGGGTCCGGCCTCTGAGATGGGGGGGGGAGGGTCCGGAGAAATCCTAAAAAAAAAAAAAAATAAAAGGGAAAAAAAAGGTTAAAAATTAAAATTTTGGAATTTTTCAGGGAGATCTGAAAGGATTCGAGGGGCGCAGGAAAAAAAAAATTTAAAATCCACAAAAATCCCCCCCAAAACTTCTTCAAAATAAACCCCAAAAAACTCCAAAATTCTCCACTAAAAAACTTCCAAAAATCCCAAAAATCGCCCCAAAAGCCCCTCAACCCCCCCCCCCCAAATTTTAAAAAATAAAAATACATCCCCAAAACACAAAAAAAATCCCCCCAAAACCAAAAAAAACCCCTCAAAAATTAAATAAAAAACCCTCAAAACTTCCCCCAAAAACCCCTCAGGAAAACGCAAATAACGCCCCCTCCAAATCCCAATAAATCCCCTAAAAAAAAACCCTAAACCCCCCCAAAATAATCCCAAAACACCCCCAAAATAACCTTAAAAACAAAAAATAATCCCACAAAACTTTTCCCCCCCAAAAAAATCCCTCAGGAAAAGCCAAACAAACCCCTCAAAAAAAACCCGGAAGCCCCTCAAAAAATCTTTAAAAAATCCTCAAAATTTAAAAAATAAATTCCCCGTAAACACCCCTTAAAAAAACCCAAAAACCCTCCTAAAAGAACCCAAATAAACCCTAAAAAACCCCAAAATAAACCCCCAAAACCCGCAAAAATCGCCTCAAAAAATCCCAAAAATCGCCAAAAATTCCCCGAACCCCCGACCCCCCCCCCCCCCGCTCCCCTCAGAGCCAAAATGGCGCCAAAATTCCCCCTCAGACCCTTCCGGGGTTTCCCTCAGGCCTCAAACGGCGCCGCCCGCGCTCCCCGCGGTTTTTTGGGGCCCCCCCCAAATTTTAGGGTCCCTCCCAAACCCGGGGATCCCCCCCAAACCCGGAAGTCCCCCCAAAATCCCCCCAAAAACCCCGATCCGTTCCCCTCCCCCCCCCCCCCTCCCCCGGTACCGGCGGCGCCTCCCGGTAGCGCCGCCACTTCCGGTTGGCCGCACCGGAAGTGTAGCCGTGGCAACGGCAGAAGCCACGCCCACTACACACCAGCCCGACCAATCAGAAGTGGCCAAGGCACTTCCGGTATGGAAATAAGCCCAAACCACGCCCCCTCAAGGAGAAACCACGCCTCAATTTTAATCCCCGCCCATCAGCGTAATTAACTCTTTAATTAATTAATTAGGGATTAATTAAGCTCTCCCCCGGGGGTTACTTAGGGGGGGGAGTTCCGGTACGCGGATGGAGCGGAAGTGACGTAACGGAAGGGGCGGGGCTCACAGAGTTTCCCGCGCGCGCTGAGGCGGCTCCGGGAGGAGGTGGGGGAGGGGCGGATTTTGGGGTTTTTTGGGGTTTTTTTTTGGGATTTTTGGGGTTTTTGGGGGGGTGGGGGGAAGGGAGGGGTCGGAATTTGGGAATTTGGGGCGAGGTTTGGGGGGTTGGAGGCACCGGAGAGTTTTGGGGTGAGTTCGGTGTTTGGGGAGATTTGGGGGGAGGAATTTGGGATTTTTTTTTTAGATTTATGAGGGGGGAATTTGGGATTTTTTGAGGGGAAATTTGGGAATTTTTTTGAGTTTTATGAGGGGGGAATTTGGGAATTTGGGATTTTCTGAAGGGAAATTTGGGATTTTTTTGAGTTTTATGAAGGGGGGATTCGGGATTTTCTGAGGGGAAATTTGGGATTTTGGGGGGATTTTTTGAGGGGGGAATTTGGGAATTTTTTTGCGTTTTATGAGGGGAAATTTGGGATTTTCTGAGGGGAAATTTGGGATTTTTTTGGAGTTTTATGAGGGGGGAATTTGGGATTTTTTGAGGGGGAATTTGGGATTTTTTTTGAGTTTTCTGAGGGGAAATTTGGGATTTTTTTCGACTTTTCTGAGGAGAAATTTGGGATTTTCTGAGGGGAAATTTGGGATTTTTTTTGAGATTTATGAGGGGGGAAATTGGGATTTTTTTTGAGATTTATGAGGGGGGAATTCGGGATTTTCTGAGGGGAAATTTGGGATTTTTTTGAGCTTTATGAGGGGGGAATTTGGGATTTTTTTTGAGATTTAGGAGGGGGGAATTTGGGATTTTTTGGGGATTTTTTGAGGGGGGAATTCGGGATTTTCTGAGGGGAAATTTGGGAATTTTCTTGAGTTTTATGAGCGGGGAATTTGGGATTTCTTTGGAGATTTAGGAGGGGGGAATTTGGGATTTTTTGGGGATTTTTTGAGGGGGGAATTCGGGATTTTCTGAGGGGAAATTTGGGAAGTTTTTTTTGCGTTTTATGAGGGGGGAATTTTGGATTTCCTGAGGGGAAATTTTCAATTTTTTTAGCGTTTTCTGAGGGGAAATTTGGGATTTTTTTTTTGAGTTTTCTGAGGGGAAATTCGGGATTTTCTGAGGGGGAATTTGGGATTTTTTGAGGGGAAATTTGGGAATTTTTTTGAGTTTTTTGAGGGGGGAATTTGGGAATTTGGGATTTTTTTGGAGTTTTCTGTGGGGAAATTTGGGATTTTTTTGAGATTTATGAGGGGGGAATTTGGGATTTTTTGAGGGGAAATTTGGGATTTTTTTTGAGTTTTATGAGGGGGGAATTTGGGATTTTTGAGGGGATTTGGGGAGCTCAGGCTGAGGGGGGGGTAAGGGAATTTTGGGGTGAATTCGGGATAAATTTGGGGATTTCTGGAAGGATTTTGGGGTAAATTTTGGGGTTTTTTGGGGGGTAAATTTGGGTTTGATTTGGGTTTTTTGGGCGTTAATTTTTTGGGGTAAATTTGTGAGTTTTGGGATTTTTTGGGGGCTTTTTTGGGAGGATTTTGGATTTTTTTGGTGTAAATTTGGGAAGATATTTTGGGTTTTTTTGGGGGTTCATTTTTTTATTCTTTTGATGTAAATTTCGGGTTTTTTTTTTTAATTTGGTGGGTTTCTGAGTTCGTTTTTAATTTTTTTTTTGTGTAAAATTGGGGTGGGTTTTTTCGGAATTTGGGGGGTTTTTGGGGTCTGTTTTTTTGGTTTAATTTGATTTTTTTGGGGTGGTTTTTTTCGGGTCTATTTTTTTTTTTGTGTACATTTGGGCTATTTTGGTTTTTTTTCGGGTCTGTTTTTTGGATTTTTTTGGTGTGAATTTCTTGGGTTTTCTGGTGTGAATTTGAGGGGTTTTGGGTTTGTTTTTTTAATTTTTTCGGTGTAAATTTGGTGAGTTTTTTGGTGAAAATTTGAGGGGGTTTGGGTCTGTTTATTTTAATTTTTTTAGTGTAAATTTGAGGTTTTTCGGGTCTGTTTTTTTAATTTTTCGGTGTAAATTTGAGATTTTTGTCTCTGTTTTTTTGGATTTTTTTGGTGTAAATTTGATGATTATTTTTTAATTTGATTTTTTTCTGTTCTGTTTATTTTAATTATTTGGTGTAAATTTGAGATTTTTGGGTCTGTTTTTTTAAATTTTTTTTGTGTAAATGTGAGGTTTTTGTCTCTATTTTTTTGGTGTAAATTTGATGATTTTTTTTTTAATTTAATGTTTTTTTCGGGTCTGTTTTTAAATTTTTTTAGTGTAAATTTGAGATTTTTGGGTCTGTTTTTTTTTTTATTTTTTCGATGATAAATTTGAGATTTTTGGCTCTGCTTTTTGGATTTTTTTGGTGTAAATTTGATGGAGTTTTTTTTTTAATTTGATGCTTTTTTCGGGTCTGTTTATTTTTAAAATTTTTTAGTGTAAATTTGATGTTTTTCTGGTCTGATTTTTTTTTTATTTTTTTAATGTAAATTTGAGATTTTCCGCTCTTGTTTTTTTTTAATTTTTCTGCTGTAAATTTGAATTTTTCCGCTCTGTTTTTTTTAATTTTTCTGCTGTAAATTTGAATTTTTCCACTCTGTTTTTTTTAATTTTTTTTCTCTAAATTCAAGTTTTTCCGCTCTGTTTTTTTATTTTTTTTCTGTAAATTTGAGTTTTGCCGCTCTGTTTTTTTAAATTTTTTTAATGTAAATTTGAGATTTTTGGGTCTGTTTTTTTAATCTTTTTTTCTGTAAATTTAAGTTTTTCCGCTCTGGTTTTTTTAATTTTTTTTCTCTAAATTTAAGTTTTTCCGCTCTGTTTTTTCGATTTTTTCGGTGTTTTTTTTTTTTTTTTAATTCCTTTATTCCCGGGTCCGTTTTTTTTGTCATTCCCGTATTTTTTTAACCCTTTTTTTCCCGCAGCCATGGCTCAGTCTCGCTTCCTGTCCCGCCTGGATTTCTGCCCTGAGTGTGGCTCGGTGCTGCCCCGGCCCGGCCCCCCCAGCTCCATCCGCTGCCCCCGCTGCTCCTTCTGCCTCCAGTGCTCAGGTTTGGGGGGGAAAAAAACCCAAAAATACCCCAGAAACTTCCTCAAAACAGCCTGAAAAAATCCTGAAAAAATCCCCCAAAAAACCCAAAAATACCCCAGAAACTTCCTCAAAACAGCCTGAAAAAATCCTGAAAAAATCCTGAAAAAAACCCAAAAAATACCCCAGAAACTAACCCAGAACATCCTGAAAAAATCCCCCAAAAATCCTGAAAAAAACCCAAAAAATACCCCAGAAACTTCCTCAAAACATTCTGAAAAAATAAAAAAAAAATCCCCAGAACATCCCAAAAAATCCTGAAAAAATAATAAAAAAATCCCTCAAAACGTCCCCAAAAAATCCTGAAAAAATCCTGAAAAAACCCCAAAAAATCCCCCAGAAATGTCCCCAGAACATCCCCAAAACATCCTGAAAAAATCCTGAAAAACGTCCCCAAAAAATCCTGAAAAAATAAAAAAAAATCCCCCAAAACATCCCCAAAAAATCCGGAAAAAATCCGGAAAAAATCCCTCAAAACGTCCCCAAAACATCCTGAAAAAATCCTGAAAAAATCCCCAAAAATACCCCAGAAACTAACCCAGAACATGCTGAAAAAATCCTGAAAAAATCCTGAAAAAATCCCGAAAAAAACCCAAAAAATACCCCAGAAAATAACCCAGAACATCCTGAAAAAATCCCCCAGAAAATCCTGAAAAAATCTCAAAAAAATCCCCCAAAACGTCCCCAGAACATCCCCCAAAAAATATTTTAAAAATCCCCAAAAAATACCTCAGAAACTTCCTCAAAACATCCAGAAAAAATCCTGAAAAAATCCTGAAAAACGTCCCCAAAAAATCCTGAAAAAATAATAAAAAAAAATCCCCCAAAAGATCCCCCAAAAATCCTGAAAAAATCTCAAAAAAATCCCCCAGAACATCCCAAAAAAATCCTGAAAAAATCCCGAAAAAAACCCAAAAATCCCCCAGAAACGTCCCCAAAACATCCTGAAAAAATCCCTCAAAACGTCCCCAAAAAATCCCGAAAAAATAAAAAAAAATCCCCCAAAACATCCCTAAAAAATCCTGAAAAAATCCCCCAGAACGTCCCTGAAAAATCCCTCAGAAACTAACCCAGATCATTCCTAAAACATCCCAAAAAATCCTGAAAAAATCCCGAATAAACCCCAAAAAATCCCCAGAAACATCCCCAGAACATCCCCAAAAATAAAAAAAAATCCCCCAAAAAATCCCCCAGAACCGTCCCCAAAAAATCCTGAAAAAACAAAAAAATTCCCCAGAACATCCCCAAAAATAAAAAAAAAATCCCCCAAAACGTCCCCAAAATATCCTGAAAAAATAAAAAAATCCCCCAGAAACATCCCCAGAACATCCCCAAAAAATAAAAAAAAAAACCTAAAAGGTCCCCAGAACATCCCAAAAAATCCCGAAAAATCCCAAATAATCCCCCCAAAACATCCCCAAAAAATAAATAAAAAAAAAATCCCCCAGAACATCCAAAAAAATCCTGAAACAATTAAAAAAATCCCCCAGAAACGTCCCCAAAAAATCGCCAAAAAACCGCAAAAAAATCCCCAAACCCGCCCACATTTCCCTAAAATTCCCGGTTTTTCCCGATTTTCCCCGATTTTTCCCGATTTTTCCCGATTTTTCCCGATTTTTCCCGGTTTTCCCCGATTTTTCCCGATTTTTCCCGATTTTTCCCGATTTTTCCCGATTTTCCCCGATTTTTCCCGGTTTTCCCCGATTTTCCCCGAATTTTCCCGATTTTCCCCGAATTTCCCGATTTTCCCCGAATTTTCACGGTTTTTTCCCGATTTTCCCCGAATTTTCCCGATTTTTCCCGATTTTTCCCGATTTTTCCCGAATTTTCCCCGATTTTCCCCGATTTTCCCCGATTTTTTCCCGAATTTTCCCGAATTTTTCCCGATTTTCCCCGATTTTCCCCGAATTTTCCCGAATTTTCCCCGACTTTCCCCGATTTTTCCCGATTTTCCCGATTTTTCCCGAATTTTCCCGAATTTTCCCGATTTTCCCCGAATTTTCCCGATTTTCCCCGATTTTCCCCGACTTTTCCCGGTTTTCTTCCCGATTTTCCCGATTCCGATTTTCCCCGATTTTTCATTTTCCCGATTTTCCCGATTTTCCCCGATTTTTCCCGATTTTCCCGATTTTCCGATTTTCCCGATTTTCCCGATTTCCCGATTTTTCCCGATTTTTCCCGATTTTTCCCCGATTTTCCCGATTTTCCCCGATTTTCCCGATTTTCCCGATTTTCCCGATTTTCCCGATTTTCCCGATTTCCCGATTTCCCCGATTTTTCCCGATTTTCCCCGATTTTCCCCGATTTTCCCCGATTTTTCCCGATTTTCCCCGATTTTTCCCGATTTTCCCCGATTTTTCCCGATTTTCCCCGATTTTTCCCGAATTTCCCCGATTTTCCCCGATTTTTCCCGAATTTTCCCCGATTTCCCCGATTTTTCCCGATTTTTCCCGAATTTCCCCGATTTTTCCCGATTTTCCCCGAATTTTCCCGATTTTTCCGGTTTTTCCCGATTTTCCCCGATTTTTCCCGAATTTCCCCGATTTTCCCCGATTTTCCCCGATTTTTCCCGATTTTTCCCGATTTTCCCCGATTTTCCCCGATTTTTCCCGAATTTTCCCGATTTTCCCCGATTTTCCCCGAATTGTCCCGATTTTCCCCGATTTTCCCCGATTTTCCCCGATTTTCCCCGAATTGTCCCGATTTTCCCCGATTTTCCCCGAATTGTCCCGATTTTCCCCGATTTTCCCCGATTTTCCCCGATTTTCCCCGGTTTTTCCCGAATTGTCCCGATTTTTTTTTCCCGATTTTCCCGATTTTCCCCGATTTTCCCCGATTTTCCCCGATTTTCCCCGATTTCCCCCGAATTTCCCGATTTTTTTTTCCCGATTTTTCCCGGATTTTCCCGATTTTCCCGTTTTTTCCCCCAGATTTGGAGGCCTGGAGCGTTCGGGCTCTGCTGGAGCTGAACCCGCTGGAGGCCGGGGGGGGGAGGGGCGGCCCCGGCCCCGCCCCCCTGGAGGGACCCACGGTGAGAGGGGGGGGAGGGGAAAATTCCCGAAAAATTCCCTAAAAATTCACAAAAAAATCACAAAAAAATCACAAGAAATTCACAAGAAATTCACAAGAAATTCACAAGAAATTAACGAAATGTTCCCAAAAAATTCCCAAAAAATTCCCAAAAATTTCAGAAAAAATCCACAAAAAATTCCGGAAAAATTCACAAAAAAAATCACAAAAAATTCAGAAAAAATTCACAAGAAATTCAGAAAAAAATCACAAAATACCCACAACAAAATTCACAAAAAAATCACAAAATAGCCACAAAAAATTCACAAGAAATTCACGAAATATTCACAAAAAATTGACAAAAAATTCCCAAAAAACTCGCCAAAAAAATTCACAAAAATTCACAAAACATTCCCCAAAAAATTCAGAAAAAAATCTTAAAATATTCCCAAAAAATTCACAAAAAATATTCCCAAAAAATTCACAACAAATTCAGAAAAAAGTCACAAAAAGATCCAAAAAATTCACAAAAATTTTTGGTGTGAATAATGTGAATTTTTGGATGGATTTTTGGGGTGAATAATGAGATTTTTAGGGTGATTTTTGGGGTGAATAATTTATATTTTTGGGACGATTTTTGAGGTGAATAATTTCTATTTTTGGGGTGATTTTTGGGGTGAACAATGTGATTTTTTGGATGATTTTTGGGGCGATTTTTGCTGTGAATAATGTGAATTTTAGGACGATTTTAGGTGTGGATAATGTGAATTTTAGGACGATTTTAGGTGTGGATAATGTGAATTTTAGGATGATTTTAGGTGTGAACAATGTGATTTTTGGGGTGATTTTTGGGATGAACAATGTGATTTTTAGGGCGATTTTTGCTGTGAATAATGTGATTTTTTGGATGATTTTTGGGGCGATTTTAGGTGTGAACAATGTGATTTTTGGGGTGATTTCAGGTGTGAATAATGAGGGGTTTTAGGGCGATTTTCGGTGTGAACAATGTGATTTTTGGGGTGATTTTTGGGATGAATAATTTGTATTTTTGGGACGATTTTAGGTGTGATTAATGTTATTTTTTGGATGATTTTTGGGGCGATTTTTGGTGTGAATAATGAGATTTTTAGGGTGATTTTTGGTGTGAACAATGCTATTTTTAGGGTGATTTCAGGTGTGAATAATGTGTATTTTAGGATGATTTTAGGTGTGAACAATGTGATTTTTGGGGTGATTTTTGCTGTGAATAATGAGATTTTTAGGGCGATTTTTTGCTGTGAATAATTTGTATTTTTGGGGTGATTTCAGGTGTGAATAATGAGATTTTTAGGATGATTTTAGGTGTGAATAATGTGATTTTTTGGATGATTTTTGGGGCGATTTTTGGTGTGAATAATGAGATTTTTAGGGTGATTTTTGGTGTGAATAAGGAGATTTTTAGGGTGATTTTTGCTGTGAATAATTTGTATTTTTGGGGCGATTTTAGGTGTGAACAATGTGATTTTTAGGACGATTTTTGCTGTGAATAATTTGTATTTTTGGGGTGATTTTTGGTGTCAATAATGTGATTTTTTGGGACGATTTTAGCTGTGAATAATGTGTATTTTAGGATGATTTTAGGTGTGAATAATTTATATTTTTGGGGTGATTTTAGGTGTGGAATAATGCGATTTTTTGGGACGATTTTTGCTGTGAATAATGTGTATTTTTGGGGTGATTTTTGCTGTGAATAATTTGTATTTTTGGGACGATTTTAGGTGTGAATAATGTGATTTTTAGGAAGATTTTAGGTGTGAATAATGTGATTTTTAGGGTGATATTTGGGACGATTTTAGGTGTGAACAATGTGATTTTTTGGATTATTTTTGGGGCGATTTTTGCTGTGAATAATGTGATTTTTTGGATGATTTTTGGGGTGATTTTTGGGATGAACAATGCTATTTTTGGGGTGATTTTTGGATGAACAATGCTATTTTTGGGGTGATTTTAGGTATGAATAATGTGTATTTTTGGTGTGCAGGTGGAGCGCCGCTGCCCCCGCTGCCAGCACTCTCTGATGTTTTTCCACACTCGCCAAATGCGCTCGGCTGACGAGGGCCAGACGGTGTTCTACACCTGTCCCCCGCTGCAGGTCAGCCCCCAAAACACCAAAAAACAACCCAAAAACAGGCCAAAAACAGCCCAAAAACAACCCCAAAATATCCCTAAAATATCCCCAAAATATCCCCAAAAACAGCCCCCAAAACACCCAAAAAACAACCCAAAAACAGCCCAAAAACAGCCCAAAAACAACCCCAAAAACACCCCAAAAACAGCCCAAAACAACCCAAAAACAGCCCCAAAAACAACCCCAAAACATCCCCATAATATCCCTAAAATATCACTAAAATATCCCCAAAAAACACCCAAAAACAGCCCCCAAAACAACCCCAAAAACAACCCAAAACCAGCCCCAAAACAACGCAAAAACAGCCCCAAAACATCCCCAAAATATCCCTAAAATATCCCCAAAATATCCCCAAAACATCCCCAAAACATCCCCAAAACCACCCAAAAACAGCCCCAAAACAACCCCAAAATATCCCTAAAATATCCCCAAAAACACCCAAAAACAACCCAAAACCACCCCAGAAACAGCTCCAAAACAGCCCCAAAAACAACCAAAAAAGCCCAAAAAACAGCCCAAAACCAGCCCCAAAATATCCCTAAAATATCCCCAAAATTTTCCCAAAATTTCCCCAAAACACCCCAAAAATTATCCCAAAATTATCCAAAATAGCTCAAAATTCCCCCAAAAAATTCCCCCAAAATCCCAAATTCCCCAAAATCTCAAATTTCCCCCAAAATTCCAAATTCCCCAAATCCCAAATCCCCAAAATCCCCCAAAATTCCCCCAAAATCCCCAAATTTTCCCCAAAATTTCCCCCAAAATCGCTCAAAATTCCCCTAAAATTTCCCCCAAAATTCCCCCAAAATCCCCAAATTTCCCCAAAATTCCCCCAAAATCCCCAAATTTTCCCCAAAATCCCAAAATTTTCCCCCAAATCCCGAATTTCCCCCGCTCTGTTTTTCCCGCAGGTTTCAGGAGAAGGAGGATTCCTGAAATTCCCGATTTTTCCGGGTTTTTTTTTTTTTGGGGGGGAATTTTCTCGGCGCTGGAAGAGGAATAAAGCGACCCCCCCCAAATTTGGGGCGGGTTTTGGTTTTTGGGACCCCCAGAGTGACCCCAGACCCTTTTTGGGACCCCCAGAATTGATCCCAAATTTTCCGCGGCCTTAACTTGTCCCCTCCGCCGCTCCGTACCCTTCCCACAATCCCTTTCTCCGTACGGCCGGAAGTGCCCGCGCCGCTCAGCGCGACCGGAAGTGCGCCACCAAGGGGGACCGGATTCATTGCCGGACCCACCGGAAGCGGCGCGCTCGGCGCACATCGGAAGTGGGGGCGGTGTGCGGGAGCTGCACCGGGGGAGGCGGCGAGAGCGGCCCGGCCCTTCCCAGTTCCGCCCCCCCTCCCCATCCCAGTAACGGGACCCTCCCCTCCCAGTACCGGGAGCCTCATCCCAGTAGCGGAACCCCCGCGGGGCCATGGCCGAGGCCGCGGACAGCGGCGGCTGCGGCACCGCCACCGTCACCGAGAGCGGAACCGTTGAGCCGGTGAGGGCCGCGAGGGGGGGGGGGGACTGGAAATGGGGATACTGGGAATGGGGGTGGGGGAAACTGGGAATGGGGATACTGGGAATGGGGATACTGGGAATGGGGGTGGGATACTGGGAATGGGGGTGGGGATACTGGG
>NW_028275902.1:179412-238460 GCF_052056855.1 Sturnus vulgaris
GTAAATCCCAAAAATTCACCCCAAAAAATCCCGCAAATTCACCCCCAAAAATCCCCAAAATTCACTCCAAAAATCCCGCAAATTCACCTCAAAAAATCCCCGAAATTCACCCCAAAAAATCCCAAAAATTCACCCAAAGAATCCCACAAATTCACCCCTAAAATCCCACAAATTCACCCCAAAAATCACCCCAAAAATTCCACCCGAAATTCCCCCCAAAACTCCCGAAATTCATCCCCAAATCCCCCGAAATTGCCCCCAAAATCCACCCTAAAACTCACCTCAAATTCCCCCCCAAATTCACCCCAAATTTCCCCTAAAATCCCCAAAAAATCCCCCCAAATTCCACCCCGAATTCCCAAAATTCACCCCGAAATTCCCCCCAAAAATTCACCCAAAATTTCCCAAATTCCCCCCAAATTCCCCCCAATCCCTCCCAGTTCCCCAATTTCTCTCAAGTCCCCAAATCCTCCCGATGTCCCCAAATCTCCCCCCAATCCCTCCATGTCCCCAAATCCCCTCAACGTCCCCAAATCCCCAAATCTCTGTCCCCAAACCCCAAAATCTCACCCCAGACACCCCCGATGTCCCCAAATCCCCTCAACGTCCCAAATCTCTGTCCCCCAATGTCCCCAAATCCTCAAATTTTCACTTCAAACCTTCCTGTGTCCCCAAATCCCCGTCAACGTCCCCAAATCCCCAAATCTCTGTTCCCTCTGTCCCCTCCTGTGTCCCCCAATGTCCCCAAATCCCCTCGACATCCCCAAATCCCCAAATCTCTGTCCCCTCCGTGTCCCCACATCCCCAAATCTCACCTGCACTTCCCGGCTCTGCGCTGTCCCCTCTGTCCCCGATGTCCCCAAATCCCTTCCATGTCCCCAAACCCCCAGAATCTTTTCCATGTCCCCAAATCCCCCAAATCTCTGTCCCCTCCGTGTCCCCAAATCCCAAAATCTTTTCAATGTCCCCAAATCTCTGTCCCCTCCGTGTCCCCAAATCCCCCAAAGTCTCACCTGCACCTCCCGGCTCTGCGCTGTCCCCTCCTCTGTCCCCGCTGTCCCCGCCTCGATGTCCCCAAATCCCCCAGTCTCCGTCCCCTCTGTCCCCTCCATGTCCCCAAATCCCCCAAAATCTTTTCAATGTTCCCAAATCCCCCAGTCTCTGTCCCCTCCATGTCCCCAAAACCCCAAATCTCTGTCCCCTCTGTCCCCTCCATGTCCCCAAATCCCCCAAAATCTTTTCAATGTCCCCAATCTCTCCCCTCCATGTCCCCAAACCCCAAATCTCTGTCCCCTCCGTGTCCCCAAATCCCCCGAAGTCTCACCTGCACCTCCCGCTTCTCCGCCGTCTCCTCGCTGTCGGTGTCCCCGCGGTGTCCCCCGCTCTGTCCCCGCTGTCCCCCGCTCTGTCCCCGCTGTCCCCCCCGGTGTCCCCCCCGCTGTCCCCCGCCAGTCTCCGCACGATCCGCGCCTCCACCGCCAGCGCCACCGCGGAGCGAACGCGGCCGCGAGCGCAGGGACGGCGACAGCGGGGACACAGCGGCGACACCGAGAGCGGCGACGTCGCGACATCGGCCGGAGGGACAGCGAGGCCAGCAGGCAGCGGCGACAGCAGCTGTGCTCGCACGGCAGCAGCACCGGGTCCCGCACGGGGCCACCGCAGCGGGACACGAGGTGGCCACGGCCAAACGGGCGAGCTCGCCACGCTCCGGGGTCCCCGTGGGGGACATGGCGACAACGGACAGGGATGGGGACGGGAGTGGGGCGGGAATGGGGATGGGGACACGGGGGTGGCACCGCTGGGGACAGGGGCGGGGACGGGGACGGGACAGGGAGGGGACAGGGAGGGGACACGGGGGTGGCACCCCGGGGACAGGGACAGGGACGGGGATGGGGACAAGGAGGGGACAGGGACAGGGAGGGGACAGGAATAGGGACAGGGAGGGGACAGGGAGGGGACAGGGAGGGGGACACGGGGGTGGCACCGCTGGGACAGGGACAGGGACAGGGACGGGGATGGGGACAAGGATGGGACAGGGACAGGGAGGGGACACAGGGACAGAGACAGGGAGGGGACACGGGGGTGACACCGCCGGGACAGGGACAGGACGGGGATGGGGACAAGGATGGGACAATGACAGGGATGGGGACACAGGGACAGAGACAGGGAGGGGACACGGGGGTGACACCGCCGGGACAGGGACAGGACGGGGATGGGGACAAGGATGGGACAATGACAGGGATGGGGACACGGCGGTGGCACCGCTGGGGACAGGGGAGGGGACAAACGTGGGGACGGGAAATAATTTGGGGATTAATTTGGGAATTAATTTTGGGATTTGGGGACGGGAATTTGGGAATTCGGGAATTTGGGATTTCGGAATTTGGGAATTTGGGGATGGGAAAACACAAACACGGGGACAGGGAGGGGACAGGGACAGGACACAGGGGGTGGCACCGCTGGGGACAGGGAGGGACGGGAAATAATTTGGGGATTAATTAATTTGGAGATTTGGGGATTGAATTTGGGGATTTTTGGGGCCAGGCAGGGGCGTGGGGACACAGAAGGGACACGGAGGGACTTTGGAATTTTGGAATTTGGGACACGGAGGGACACTGGAATTGGGGAGGGGCCAGGAGGGACTCAGGAATTTGGGGACACGGAGCGACATTGGAATGCGGTGACACCGAGGGACGGACGGACATGAAAGGGGTCCCAAAATAGGGGGGGGGGGAGGGGCAGAAATGGGGTCCCCAAAAGGCGTTCCCCAAAAATGAGACCCAAAAATGGGGGAGATCCATGGAAGGGACCCCAAAAATGAGACCCCAAAAAAAGGAGACCCCAAAAATGTCCCCAAAAGGAGGGAGATCCCAAAAATGAGACCCCAAAGGGAGGGGGAACCCAAAAATCGGTCCCCAAATTGTCCACAACAAGGCCCCGCCCCCTCCCCTCCCGGAAGTATTCGCGCGCCGGAAGTGACGCAACGACGCAACCGAGGCCACGCCCACGTGAGGCGGAACAAAGATGGCGGCGCCCGTGAGGGACCGGGAGGCGCTGCAGAGACTGAACTTCCTGTTCCAGGTGAGGGGAGGGGGCCTGGGGGGGATTTGGGGAGAATTTGGGGGGTCCTGAAGGGTCTGGGGGGGGTTGGGGGAGAATTTTGGGGGGTCCCGGGAGGATTTTGGGGGAATTTCGGGGGTCCCGAGGGGATTTCGGGGGTTTTGGAGGGATTTGGGGAGGTCCTGAGAGGATTTTGGGGGGTCCTGAGGGGATTTTGGGGGAATTTCGGGGGTCCCGGGAGGATTTTGGGGGAATTTTGGGGGTCCCGGGAGGATTTTTGGGGAATTCCGGGGGTCCCGGGGGGGATTTTGGGGGGTCCTGAGGGGATTTGGGGAACCTTGGGAGGGATTTTGGGAGTTCCTGAGAAGATTTTTGGGGAATTTTGGGGATCCCGAGAGGATTTTGGGGAACCGAGAAGATTTTGGGGGGTCCTGAGGGGATTTGGGGGAGAATTTGGGGGGTCCCGAGAGGATTTTGGGAATCCGAGACGATTTTAGGGGAATTTCGGGGAACCCCGAGAGAATTTTGCCTGAATTTTGAAGCTCCCACCCCTTTTTTGGGGCCTTTCCCCTCCCTTTTCCCATTTTTTTTTTGGGGGGGAACTCCCCACAAGGGAGGATTTTGGGGAGGGGCTCTGACCCTTCTGGAGCTCCTCAAAAAACCCCAAAATCGCCCAAATTTTGCCCAAAATCGCTGCCAGGCCGCGCATTGGGCGCAGCCGCGGAGCCCCGGCCTGGCTCGGTTCTACGGCAGCACCCAGAGAGCGGCGGGCGCGGAGACTCGTGCTGAGAATGTGAGGATTGGGGAAAATTTGGGGGAAAATTCGGGATTTTGGGGGGTTTGGGGGGTCTGGAGAAAGGTTTGGGGGGTTTGGGGAGGTTTCGCGATGGTTTTTTGGGGGGGTTTGGGGGATTTTTGGGGAAAAAATTGGGATTTTTGGGGGGATTTTGAGGAAAATTTGGGGATTTTTGGGGGGATTTTGAGGGGTTTTGGGGAAAATTTGGGGATTTTTGGGGGTTTTGGGGAAAATTCTGGGATTTTGGGGGGTCTGGAGAAAGATTTGGGGGATTTTTGGGTGGTTTGGAGGGGATTTGGGGAGGTTTCGTGATGGTTTTTAGGGGGGTTTGGGGGATTTTGGGGGGATTTTTTGGGAAAAATTTTGGATTTTTGGGGGGATTTTGGGGAAAATTCGGGATTTTGGGGGGTTTGGGGGGAAATTTGGGGGGTCTGGAGAAAGATTTGGGGGGTTTGGGGAGGTTTCGTGATGTTTTTGGGGGGGTTTGGGGGATTTTTTGGGAAAAAATTGGGATTTTTGGGGGATTTTGAGGAAAATTTGGGGATTTTTGGGGGATTTTGAGGGGATTTGGGGAAAATTTGGGGATTTTTGGGGGGTTTTGGGGAAAATTTTGGGATTTTGGGGGTCTGGAGAAAGATTTGGGGGATTTTTGGGGGGTTTGGGGCGGTTTCGTGATGGTTTTTAGGGGGGTTTGGGGGATTTTGGGGGGATTTTTTGGGAAAAATTTTGGATTTTTGGGGGGATTTTGGGGAAAATTCGGGATTTTGGGGGGTTTGGGGGAAATTTGGGGGGTCTGGAGAAAGATCTGGGGGGTTTGGGGATTTTGGGGGGGATTTTTGGTAAAAAAAAATTGGGATTTTGGAAAAAATTTGAGATTTTTGGGGCGTTTTTGAGGAGTCTTCTGGAATTTTGGAGAAAATTTTGGGATTTTTTTGGGAGGTTTTAGGGAAAATCTGAGGGATTTTTGGGGTGATTTATTGGGATATTTTGGGGTAGTTTGGGATATTTTTTGGTCAATTTCTGTTCATTTGGAGCAATTTTATTGCGATTTTTGATAATTTTGGGTCTATTTTTGGCAATTTGGGGCTGTTTCATGTGATTTTGGGATATTTTGGGTCCATTTTCTGCCATTTCGGGTCAATTCTCGTTAATTTTGGGCAGTTTAATTACGATTTTGTGCCATTTCGGGTTAATTTTTATTAATTTTTAGCCGTTTAATTATGATTTTGTGCCATTTCGGGTTAATTTTTATTAATTTCGTGCCGTTTAATTGTGATTTTTTTCAATTTTTTGCAATTTCCGCCCGTTCCGCTGCGATTTCCCGCCATTTCGCGTTGATGTTTGTTAATTAGGTGTTAATTAGGGTTAATTAGCGTTAATTATTTCAGGGCCCCTCGGTCAAGCGCCGTCTGTGCCGTCGCTGCTGCTCCGTGGTGGCTCCGGGCCGGGGGGGGAGGGGTCCGGCTCAGAGGTCAGGGCGGATTTGGGGAGAATTTGGGCGATTTTGGGGTTTTTGGGGTGGATTTTTAAGGTGAATAATTTGGATTTTGGGGTGGGTTTTTAGGGTGAATAATTTGGATTTTGAGGTGGATTTTAGGGTGAATAATTTGGATTTTGGGGTGGATTTTAGGGTGAATAATTTGGATTTTGGGGTGGATTTTTGGGTGAATAATTTGGATTTTGGGGTGGGTTTTTAGGGTGAATAATTTGGATTTTGGGGTGGATTTTTGGGGGGAATATGTGGGTTTTGGGGTGGATTTTGGGGCTTCTCGGGGCGGATTTGGGTTTTTTCAGGCTGGATTTGGGGGATTTGGGGATGGATTTGGGGTGGATTTGGATTTCTTGGGATGGATTTCGGATTTTTTTTTTTTAATGAATTTGGGGTGGATTTGGAGTTTTTGGGGTGGATGTGAGGGGTTTTTTGGGATGAGTTTGGGGGCGAATTTGGGATTTTTTTTGAGCTGAATTTGGGGCTTTGGGAGGGATTTCGGGGCAGTTTTTTGGGGGGATTTGAAGGGATTTTGGGATTTTTTTGTGGAATTTGAAGGGATTTCGGGGCAGTTTTTTTTTTTAATTTCTGGATAATTGGGGGGCGTGTCCGCGCCTGACCCCGCCCCCTGCCCCGCCCCCCAGGGCGTGGCCAGCCCCGCCTCATCCTGCGCTGCCTCACCTGCGGCCGCGGGCGGCGCTACCTGTGCCCACCTGAGCCACGCCCACCTGAGCCACGCCCACCCGGACAGGACCAGGACACGCCCACGGGTCAGTGGGGGCGGGGCTTGGGAGGGGGAAAGGGGGCGGAGTCAAACCCGAATAAGGAAAAGTGGGTGTGGCTTTAAATGGGGCGGGGCAATTCCAAATATGGCAAAGGGGTGGGCGGGGCCAAGGAAGGGGTGGGGTAAAATCCAAATAAGGGGATGTGGGCGTGGCCAAACAAATAAGGAAATGTGGGCGGGGTTAAGTCAAAAACGAGGGATGTGGGCGTGGCAAAACCCAAATAAGGAAAGGTGGGCGGGGTTAAATACAAAACAAGAAAGATGGGCGGGGCTAAATCCATCTAAGGGAATGTGGGCGGGGTTAAACCCAAATAAGGGGATGGGGGCGGGGTTAAATCCAAACAAGGGGTAGTGGGCGGGGTCAAATCAATTAAGGGTTTGTGGGCGTGGCTACGAACAAAACCCATATAAGGGGAAAAGGGGCGTGGCCTAACAATGACATCACTCCCCGCAGGCCCCGCGCTCTGATTGGCTCCGCCCTCCCTGCACCAGCCAATCACCTGTGCAGAAATAAACCTCCCTTTATTCCATATATGGTCGTGGGACGATCCGCGGGCTCTGATTGGTCGGTTTCCCGGAAGGGGGGCGGGGCTCAGCACTCGTCCTCGCCCAGCAGAGCGAAGGGGTTGGGGGCGGGGCTGGGAGGGGGCGTGGCCTGGTCTGACCCCTCCCCCTCCTCGGAGCTGGAGGCGTCGCCGGGTGGGGGAGGGGTGGAAGCCCCTCCCCCTGTCATGGCCGCCATGGCCGCGGTGTCGGGGTGGTGCTCCAAAAATCTGGGGAGGGGGAGGGGAGGGGTCAGAGGGGGTGGGGGAGGGGTCAGGGACCCCCCCCCCAAAAAAAAACTCCCCCAGGTCCCAGAACTCCCCCCCCAAAAAACCCCAAAATTTCCCCAAAAACCCCAGAATTTTCCCCAAAAAGAACCCAAAACTCCCCCCAAAAAACCCAAAACGCCCCAAAAATTCTCAGAAACCCCCCAAAAAAAGACCCAAAATTGCCCCCCAAAAAACCCCAAAACCCTCCCCCCAAAAAACCCCCAAATTTCCCCAAAACCCCAGAATTTCCCCCCAAAAAAACCCAAAAACTCCCCCCCAAAAAAAAAGGATCCAGAAATTCCTCCAAAATCCCCCCAGGACCCCCCAAAAAATCCCACCCAGGGACCCCAAAAAAAGGAATCCAAAAATTCCCCCCAAAATCCAAATTATTTTTTGTTTTTTTTGTGGTGTTTTTGGGGCATTTTTTTGGTATTTTTTCAGGAAATCTCACACCGAAAAAATGCCCAAAAAATGCGAATTTTGGGGTTATTTTGTGGGGTTTTTGAGCATTTTTTCAGCATTTTTTTCAGGAATCTCACCCAGAGGAGCCCCCCACGATCCCAAAAATGCCAATTTTGGAGGTTTTTTTGTGGAGTTTTTGGGCTTTTTTTTTGGTATTTTTTCAGGAAATCTCACACCAAAAAACGCCCCAAAAATGCGAATTTTGGGGTTTTTTCATGGGGTTTTTTGGTATTTTTTCAGGAATCTCACACAGAGGAGCCCCCCACGATCCCAAAAATGTGAATTTTGTGTATTTTTGGTACCTTTTTGCTGGGAATAGCCCGGGGGTCTCACACAGAGGAACCCCCAGAACCCCAAAAATGCCCTAAAAATGCCAATTTTGGAGTTATTTTGTGGGTTTTTGGGGCCTTTTTTTGGTATTTTTTCAGGGAATCTCACACCAAAAACGCCCCAAGAATGCCAATTTTGGAGGTGTTTTTGGGCTTTTTTTTGGTATTTTTTCAGGAAATCTCACACCAAAAAACGCCCCAAAAATGCCAATTTTGGAGGTTTTTTTGTGGTGTTTTTTAGGCCTTTTTTTGGTATTTTTTCAGGGAATCTGACACCAAAAAATTCCCAAAAAATGCGAATTTTGGGGTTTTTTTTTGTGGAGTTTTTGGGCTTTTTTTTGGTATTTTTTCAGGAAATCTCACACCAAAAAACGCCCAAAAAATGCAAATTTTGGGCTTTTTTCATGGGGTTTTTTGGTATTTTTTCAGGAATCTCACACAGAGGAGCCCCCCACGATCCCAAAAATGTGAATTTTGTGTATTTTTGGTACCTTTTTGCTGGGAATAACCCGGGGGTCTCACGCAGAGGAGTCCCCTAGGACCCCAAAAATGCCCTAAAAATGCCAATTTTGGAGTTTTTCTGTGGTGTTTTTGGGGCATTTTTTTGGTATTTTTTCAGGAAATCTCACACCAAAAACGCCCCAAAAATGCGAATTTTTGGGGGTTTTTTTGTGGTGTTTTTGGGGCATTTTTTTGGTATTTTTTCAGGAAATCTCACACCAAAAAACGCCCAAAAAATGCAAATTTTGGGCTTTTTTCATGGGGTTTTTTGGTATTTTTTCAGGAATCTCACACAGAGGAGCCCCCCACGATCCCAAAAATGTGAATTTTGGGTTTTTTTGGTACCTTTTTGCTGGGAATAGCCCGGGGGGGTCAGGCAGAGGCGCAGGCGCCCCTCGGCCGCCAGCCTCAGGAGCGCGTTGGCCGCTCGGGCCACGTCGTTCCGAGCCGCCCTGGCCGTCTTGTAACCTCTTTTCTCTGCCCAGGCTGGGGGAAAAAACAGGGAAAAGAACCCCAAAAATTAGGGGGGAAGTGAGGGAGAAATGAGGAAAAAATTGGGGGGAAATGAGGAAAAAATTGGGGGGAAATGAGAGAAAAATCAGGGGAGAAATCACCAAAGAATCATGGAGAAATCAGGAAAAAATTGGGGGGAAATCACAAAAAAATCAGGGGGAAATGAAGAAAAAATCAGGGGGAAATGAGGAAAAAATTGGGGGAAATGAGGAAAAATTGGGGAGAAATCAGGAAAAAATTGGGGGGAAATGAGGGAAAAATCAAGGAGAAATCACAAAAAATGGGGAAAAAAATCACCAAAAAAATCGGGGAGAAATCAGGAAAAAATTGGGGGGAAATGAGAAAAAAATTGGGGGAAATGAAGAAAAAATGGGGGGGAAATGAGGAAAAAAATCGGGGGAGAAATCAAAAAATCAGGGAAAAAATGGGGGAGAAATTACAAAAAAATGGGGGAGAAATCAGGAAAAAATCAAGGAGAAATCACAAAAAATGGGGAAAAAATCATCAAAAAAATCGTGGAGAAATCAGGAAAAAAATGGGGGGAAAATCACAAAAAAATCGGGGGGAAATGAAGAAAAAATCAGGGAGAAATGAGGAAAAAATTGGGGGGAAATGAGGAAAAATTGGGGGGAAATGAAGGAAAAATCGGGGGGAAATGAGGGAAAAATCGGGGGAGAAATCAGGAAAAAATTAGGGGGAAATGAGGGAAAAATCAAGGAGAAATCACAAAAAATGGGGAAAAAAATCACCAAAAAAATCGGGGAGAAATCAGGAAAAAATCGGGGGAAAATCACCAAAAATCTGAGGGAGAAATCATCCAAAAAAATCGGGGATAAATCAGAAAAATATTGGGGGAAATCAGGAAAAAAAATTGGGGGGGAATCAGGAAAAATCGGGGGAGAAATCACAAAAATATTGGGGGAGAAATCAGGAAAAAAAATCAGGAAAAAAAAAAAAATCAAAAAATTCAGGAGAAAAATCGGCGGGAAAATCACAGAAAATCGAGGGGAAAACGGCAAAAATTCTGGGGAAAAAAAATCAGGGAAAGAAAAAGTCCTGGAACGTTCCAGAAGGTCCTGGAAGGTCCCAGAAGGTCCTGGAAGGTTCCAGAAGGTCCTGGAAGGTTCCCTGACCTTCACAGAATTCCCAGCCCATCCAACCAATCTCCTCCAATCCCCAAATCCCCCAGAACATTCCAGAATGTTCCAGAATCCCCTGGAATGTTCCAAAAGGTCCTGGAAGGTTCCAGAAGGTCCTGGAAGGTTCCCTGACCTTCACAGAATTCCCAGCCCATCCAGCCAGGACCCCAAATCCCCAAATCCCCCAGAATGTCCCAGAACATTCCACAAGGTCCTGGAAGGTCCCAGAAGATTCTGGAAGGTTCCAGCAGGTCCTGGAAGGTTCCAGAAGGTCCTGGAAGGTTCCAGCAGGTTCCAGAAGGTTCCTTGACCTTCACAGAGCTCCCAGCCCATCCAACCAATCCCCTCCAATCCCCAAATCCCCCAGAATGTCCCAGAACATTCCACAAGGTCCTGGAAGTTTCTGGAAGTTTCCAGCAGGTCCTGGAAGGTTCCAGAAGGTTCCCTGACCTTCACACAGCTCCCAGCTCATCCAGCCAGGACCCCAAATCCCCCAGAATGTCCCAGAACATTCCACAAGGTCCTGGAAGGTCCCAGAAGATTCTGGAAGGTTCCAGCAGGGTCCTGGAAGGTTCCAGCAGGTCCTGGAAGGTTCCAGCAGGTCCTGGAAGGTTCCAGAAGGTTCCCTCACCTTCACAGAGCTCCCAGGCCGTCCAGCCGGGGCCGCTGGGGGGGCGCAGCTGCAGGAGGGGGGGCAGGGCCAGGCGGGAACCCAGGAACCCCACGGCTGAGTAGGGGTCCTGCAGCTGGGCAATGGGGTACACCCCTGCCAGGACCTGGGGGGAGAGAGAAAATGGGATTGGGAATGGGGTACACCCCTGCCAGGACCTGGGGGGAGAGAGAAAATGGGGTAAAAATGGGGTACAGCCCTGCCAGGACCTGGGGAAAGGAAAAAATGGGATTGGCAATGGGGTACACCCCTGCCAGGACCTGGGGGGAGAGAGAAAATGGGGTAAAAATGGGGTACAGCCCTGCCAGGACCTGGGGAAAGGAAAAAATGGGATTGGCAATGGGGTACACCCCTGCCAGGACCTGGGAAAAAGGAAAAAATGGGATTGGGAATGGGGTACAGCCCTGCCAGGACCTGGGGGGAGAGAGAAAATGGGATTGGGAATGGGGTACAACCCTGCCAGGACCTGGGGGGAGAGAAAATGGGGTAAAAATGGGCCACACCCCTGCCAGGACCTGGGGAAAAAAAACCCAGGATTGGGAATGGGGGAAAGCCCTGCCAGGACCTGGGAAAAAGGAAAAAATGGGTTAAAAATGGGGGACAGCCCTGCCAGGACCTGGGAAAAAGGAAAAAATGGGGTAAAAATGGGGTACACCCCTGCCAGGACCTGGGGGGAGAGAGAAAATGGGATTGGGAATGGGGGACAGCCCTGCCAGGACCTGGGGGGAGAGAGAAAATGGGATTGGGAATGGGGTACAGCCCTGCCAGGACCTGGGGAAAAAAACCCCAGGATTGGGAATGGGGTACACCCCTGCCAGGACCTGGATCACAGCTGGGGGGGGTTCAGATCACACCTGGGGGGGGGGCTGGGATGGGTTCAGGTCCCACCTGGCCAGGTGAGCTCTCACCTGGAGCTCAGGGGGGGCCCGTGAGGGGAACACGAGGCCGGGGCAGGGTTGGGGTCACACCTGGGGGGGTTCAGGTCACACCTTGGGGGGGTTGGGATGGGTTCAGGTCCCACCTGGGGGGGGTTGGGGTGGGTTCAGGTCACACCTGGCAGGGTTGGGGTCACACCTGGCTGGGTTGGGGTCACACCTGGGGGGGTTCAGGTCACACCTGGGGGGGTTTGGGATGGGTTCAGGTCCCACCTGGCCAGGTGAGCCCTCACCTGGAGCTCAGGGGGGGCCCGTGAGGGGAACACGAGGCCGGGGCAGTCGCAGAGCCGCACCGAGGCCGACAGGTAATGGGTCTGGAAGTACCGGGTGCGGCCGGGGGCGCGGGACACGCCCACAGCGCTGCGGCCCAGCAGAGCGTTCAGCACCGAGGATTTACCTGCGTTGGGTAAACCTGCGGGGGGACACACCTGGATAGAGCCACACCCATCTAAACTGTAACTGGCTGGAGCCACACCCACCGGGGACACACCTGGATAGAGCCACACCCATCTAAACTATACCTGGATGGAGCCACGCCCACCTGGGACACACCTGGGTGGAGCCACATCCATCTAAACTGTACCTGGATAGAGCCACGCCCACCTGGGACACACCTGGATAGAGCCACATCCATCTAAACTATACCTGGATGGAACCACGCCCACCTGGGGAAACTCATATTGAGACAAGCCCACCTAGGACACACCTGGATGGAGCCACGCCCATCTAAACTACACCTGGATAAAGCCACGCCCGTCTAAGCTATACCTGGATAGAGCCACGCCCTCTTGGGACACACCTGGGTGAAGCTACACCCATCTAAACTACACCTGGATGGAGCCACGCCCACCTGGGGTACACAAACACTGAGGCACGCCCACCTGGGACATACCTGGATGGAGCCACACCTATCTAAACTACACCTGGATGGAACCACGCCCACCTGGGACACACCTGAGCTGAGCCATGAACAGCTGAGACACACCCACATTGAGCCACGCCCACCTGGGACACACCTGGATGGAGCCACACTCATCTAAACTACACCTGGATGGAGCCACGCCCACCTGGGACACACCTGAGCCATGTAAAGCACACCTGGGCTGAGCCACGCCCACTGACCACACCCACACTGACCACGCCCCCGGCCACGCCCCCTCCTCACCCACACATCCCAGGGTCAGCACCCCGTGCCGGTAGCGCTCCCATTGGCGGGGGGGGGCTGTGCCCCCATCCCCCTCCCCATCCTCATCCTGATCTTCATCCTCGGGGCCTCCCCGCGGCTCCTCCTCCTCCTCCTCCTCCTCCTCCTCCTCCTCCTCCGGCCGCTGCTCCGCCCGCTCCAGCCGCGCTCGCCAACTGCTCAGATCCACTGGGGACACCCGGGGACACTCAGGGGGCACCCGGGGACACCCAGGGGACACTCAGGGGACACGGGGGACACCCAGGGACATAAAATGACACCCAGGGGACACCCGGGGACACGGGGGACACTCAGGGGACACCCAGGGGACACCCGGGGACACTCAGGGGACACTCAGGGGACACCCAGGGGACGCCCAAGGATACCCAGGGGACACTCGGGGACACCCAGGGGACACTCGGGGGACACCCAGGGACACCCAGGGGACACTCAGGGGACACCGGGGGACACCCAGGGGACACCCGGGGACACGGGGGACACTCAGGGGACACCCAGGGACACCCAGGGGACACTCAGGGGGACACGGGGGACACTCAGGGGACACCCAGGGACACCCAGGGGACACCCAGGGGGACACGGGGGACACTCAGGGGATGCTCAGGGACACCCAGGGGACACTCGGGGACACCAAGGGGACACCCAGAGCACTCAGGGGACACCCAGGGACATCCAGGGGACACCCAAGGATACCCGGGGGACACTCGGGGACACTCGGGGGACACCCAAGGGACACCCAGAGCACTCGGGGGACACTCAGGGGACACCAAGGAACACTCAAGGGACACTCAGGGACACCCAGGGGACACCCAGGGGACACTCAGGGATACCCAGGGAACACCCAAGGGATACTTGGGGACACCAAGAGACATCCAGGGGACACCCAAGGATACCCGGGGGACACTCGGGGGACACTCGGGGGACACCCAGGGGACACCCAAGGGACAGCCAGAGCACTCAGGGGACACTGAGGGACAACCAGAGAACACTCAGGAGGCACCCAGGGACATAAAGGGACACCCAGGAGACACGAGAGCACCCAAGGGACACCCAGGGACACTCAGGTGACACCAAGGAACACTCGGGGGGCACGAAGGGCACCCAGAGAACACCAAAAGACACTCGGGGACAGTCAGGGACACCCAGGGGACACCCAGGGGACACTGAGAGCACCCAAGGACACCCAGGGCCAGCCCCAGGGACACCCAGGGGACACCGAGGCACAGCCCCAGGGTACCTAAGGACACTTGGGGGACACCCAGGGGACACTCAGAGCAGCCCAGGTGACCCCCAGGTGAGCCCAGGTGACCCAGGTGACACTGACCAGCCCCCCCCACGATGTCCTGGCACGCCTCCAGGAGCAGTCGGGGTCCCACAGCGCGGCCCCAGCGCCCCCGGCCCCCCCTCTTCTTCTGCTTCTTCTGCAGCCCTGGGGGTACGAGAGGGGGGGGGTCAGCACCCCAAAAACAGCCCCAAAATACCCCAAAATATCACCCAAAAATACCCCAAAACAGCCCCAAAATAAACCAAAAACAGCCCCAAAATACCCCAAAATATCACCCAAAAATACCCCAAAACAGCCCCAAAATACCCCAGAATATCGCCCAAAAATACCCCAAAACCGGCCCCAAAATACCACCCAAAAATACCCCAAAACAGCCCCAAAATAACCCAGAAACAGCCCCAAAATACCCCAAAATATCGCCCAAAAATACCCCAAAACCACCCCAAAATACCCCAGAAACAACCCCAAAAACATCCTCAAAATACCCCAAAATCAGCCCCAAAATATCACCCCAAAATACCCCTAAACCATCCTCAAAATACCCCAAAACCAGCTCCAAAGTACCCCAGAAACAGCCCCAAAAACAACCCCAAAACAACCCAAAATAGCACCCAAAAATACCCCAAAAACGTCCCCAAACGTCCCCAAAACGCAAAATACATCCCAGAAACATCACCCCAAAATGCCCCCAAACCACCCCAATTCCACCCCAAAAACCCCCAAACACCCCAAACTCTCCTAATTCCACCCCGACCCCTCCCCTAAACCCCCCCAGTGCCACCTGGAAAATCCCAAAACCCCCCAAAGTCACCCCAAAACCCCCCAAATGCCACCTCAAACCCCCCAAAATGTCACCTCAACACCCCCAGTGACACCTGAAAAATCCCCAAACCCCCCCTAAGTCACCCCAAATCCCCCCCAGGTACCGGGGGCCGCAGGTGGGCTGGGCGTGGTGCTGAAGGGAACCACGTGGGTGACCCCGAAGTGTCCCCTGAGCAGGTGACACCAGGCCACGGCCACGGGGGGAGGGGTCAGGTCCACCTTGTTGAGGATGAGGATGAGACCCTTCCCCAATTCCTGCGTCACGTGGGCGGTCAGGGCGGGGGGGACACTCAGGGCCTGGGGGGACACGGGGACACTCAGGGGGACACTCAGGGGGACAGGGGGACCTGGGGACCCCCACCCAGGTGACACAGGAGGGAGCAGTGATCCCCAGGTGACCCCAGGACACCCCCAGGTGTCCCCAGGTGCCCCCCAGGTGACCCCAGGACACCCCCAGGTGACCCCCAGATGTCCCCAGGGTACCCCCAGGACACCCCCAGGTGACTCTAGTGACCCCCAGATGTCTCCAGGACACCCCCAGGTTACCCCAGGTGACCCCCAGGTGTCCCCAGGGTACTCCCAGATGCCCCCCAGGTGACACCTAGTGCACCCCAGGTGTCCCTAGGACACCCCCAGGTGACCCCAGGTGACTCTAGTGCCCCCCAGGTGCCCCCCAGTGCCCCCCACGTGTCCCCAGGACACCCCCAGGTTACCCCAGGTGACCCCCAAGTGTCCCCATGGTGACCCCAGGACACGCCCAGGTGACTCCAGTGCCCCCCAGGTGCCCCCCAAGTGTCTCCAGGTGATCTCAGATGCCCCCCAGGTGTCCCCCAGGTGTCCCTGACCGGGTGCCGTGCGTCAGCGATCAGCAGGATGACGTCAGACATCTCCAGCACCCGCCACAGCTGCCGCCACGTCTGGGGACAACGAGGGGACAGCCGGGTGACACCGGGCTCCTTCAGCCCTGTGACACCCCCCCAGTGTCCCCAAACACCCCCCCAGTGTCCCCAGACCCCCCCAGTGTCCCAAAACCCCCCCAGTGTCCCCAAACACCCCCCCAGTGTCCCCAGACTCCCCCCAGTGTCCCCAAACACCCCCCCCAGTGTCCCCAGACCCCCCCCAGTGTCCCCAGACCTCCCCAGTGTCCCCAAATCCCCCCAATGTCCCCAATGTCCTCAATGTCCCCTTTAATGTCCCCAGTGTCACCTCCAGGTTGTGCTCGAAGGGTGCCAGGTCCTCGATGTCCCCCAGGCCCCTCAGGAAGTCCCCAAATGTCACCTCCTCCCGTTCCCGCAGCTCGGCCGCGCTCATCCCGAAACTCCAGGGGGGGCGGCGGGGGAAGTCCAGCCCTGGCCACGGTGGCCACGGGGGTCACACGGTGGCCACGGGGGTCACACGAGGTCACACAGGGGTCACAGGGCCACCCCTGGGGGCGTTGTCCCCTCCCTAAGACCACTTGAGCCCTCCAGTGGTCACTTTGTCCCTCCCAGTAGCCACTCCCCCATCCCAGTAGCCATCCCCCCGTGCCATTAGCCATTCCCCCATCCCAGTAGCCATCCCCCCGTGCCATTAGCCATTCCCCCATCCCAGTAGCCATCCCCCCATCCCATTAGCCATCCCCCCATCCCAGTAGCCATCCCCCCGTCCCAGTAGCCATCCCCCCATGCCAGTAGCCACCCCCTCACCAGGCCCGTAGACGCTGTCGGGGTCCAGCTCCAGGGCACTCTCGGGCAGTGGCTCCAGCAGCTCCTCCTGGGCCCGGCGCCGGCTCCGCTCCAGGGCCTCGGCCCGGGGCCCCCCCAGCTGCAGCCGGAACCTGGGGGGCACCGGGTGCAATCCAGGCCGGGTTTTGGCTCCACTCTGGATTCCAGGTGGATTCCAGGCCGGGTTTTAGCTCCACTCTGGATCCCAGGTGGAATCCGGGCCGGGTTTCAGCTCCACTCTGGATTCCAGGTGGATTCCAGGCCGGGTTTTTCCTTATGTTGAATAAAATCCAATTTCCACCCCCCCCCCCTTTCAGATTCCAGGCCAAATCCAGTCAGAGTCTGACCAAAATCCACGCCGGGCTTTCTCCCATTCCCAATTCCAGCCTAAATCCAGTCCAGACTTGCCCCCTCCACTTCCAATTCAACTCCAAGTCCACTCCAGGCTTTTCACATTCCCAATTCCAGTGCAAATCCAGTCCAGGCTTTCTTCAACTCCCAGTCTCAGCCCAAATCCAGTCTGGACTTTCTTTCATTCCGAATCCCACCCTAAATCCAGTCCAGGTTTTCTCTCATGTTGAATCCCACCCTAAATCCAGTCCAGGTTTTCTTTCATTTTCCAATCCCACCCCAAATCCAACCCAAGATTTCTCTTCTGTTAAATCCCACTCCAGATCCAGTCCATGCTTTCTCCCATTCCCAATCCCACCCCAAATCCAGCCCAGGCTTTTCTTCCCGTTAAACCCCATCCCAAATCTATTCCAGGGTTTTCCTCCCGTTAAACCCCACCCCAAAGCCCGCAGTTTTTCCCCAAATTCCCGCTCCGTCCCCCCGCTCCTCCCTCGGTACCTGCCGGGGTCGTGTCGCCGTGGGGGCCCCGCGGGCTCTGCCTGGGGGTCTCCGGGGGGGCCATCCCCGCCCCGCTCGCGGCTCCCGCTGCGGCTCCCGGGGCCTGAGGCCGGCCCGGCACCGGCCGGGGCATCTGCGGCCACCGGGATTGGGGTGAGGGCAGTCCCGGTTCCCGAGCTGCCGAGGGTTCCATCCTCGGGGTCCCTGTCCCCATTCCCGGGGATTTATCTCTCCCCATAAACGGGGGGGTCCCAGCCCCCATTCCCGGGGGTCTTTCTCCCTTCAACCCCGATGGTTTCCCTCCCTCCATTCCCGGGGACCTCAGCCCCCATTCCCGGAGAGCTCTCTCCCCACAACCCGGGGGTCCAAGGCCTCACTCCCGGGGCTCGCAGCCCCCCCATTCCTGGGGACCGCAGCCGTCACTCCTGGCGACCTCTCTCCCCATTGCCGGGAATTCCAGCCCCATTCCCAGAGCTCTCTCTCCTCATAACCCGGGGCTCGCAGCCACCGTATTCCTATCCCCATTCCCGGGGGTCCCAGCCCCCATTCCCGAGCATCTCTCTCCTCAGAAACCGGAGGTCCCAGCCCTCACTCCCGGGGCTCGCAGCCCCCCCGTATTCTTGTCCCCATTCCCGGGGGTCACAGCCCCCATTCCCGGGCATCTCTCTCCCCATAACCCGGGGGTCCCAGCCCTCACTCCCGGGGCTCGCAGCCCCTCCCTCACCGCCCCGTTTCCGCTCCCGCCGGTCCCGGAGCTGCTGCTTTTTCCGCTTGGCGCTGAACGGGAGCTTGCGGGGCATGACGGGAGCTCACGTGACGGGGCGGGGCCGCGCTCCACCAATAGACAGGAAGAGGCGGGGACAGAGTGAGGGGAGGAGCCAATGGGATGGCGTCCCGCCTCAGGGGCTTGGAGTGATTGACAGGTAAGCTAACAAATAGAAGCGCAGTCTAGCCGGTGGGGCGGGTTCAACCAATAGGAGAGCTCGCTACCTCAGGGCTGGGGGGAACGAAAAGGTGATAACCAATAGAAAAAGAGGCGCGTGAGCGGTGGGTGGGGTTTGTGGCTGAGCGGACCAATGGGAAGAGGCGGCACTGACCGGAAGCAATTTGAGGCTGCGGTGGCGGCGCATGCGCAGTTCGCGGTGCCCGGCCATGCCGAAGGGAGCGCGGCCGGCGGGGGCCAAGCAGGAGGAATGGAAGGGGGGGGAGGAGGGTGAGACCCCCGTGAGGGGACCCCGAAATTGTGGGGGGGGCGGGAGAGGGGGGTGACCGAGATGGGACCCCGGGAATGGGGGGGGGGGGACGGGACCCCGCGATGGGACCCCGGAATTTTGGTGGTGGCGGACCCCGGGATTGTGAGGGGAGGAGAGTGAAACCCCCGTGAGGGGACCCCGGGAGAGGGGAGCGGGTGAGACCCCCACAGAACGGGACCCCGAAATTTGGGTGGGGGGACCCTGGGATGGGACCCCATGCATTGGGGGGGGGGACCCTGGGATGAGACCCCAGGATTGTGAGGGGGGAAGAGTGAGACCCCCGTGAGGGGACCCCGAAATTGGGGGGGGGGACACCCTGGGATGGGACCCCAGGAGTTGTGGGGAGAGGGCGAGATCACTTTTCTGTGAGGGGGCGACCACCCCATTTCTGAGGCAAATCCCCCCAGATTTTGGGGTGAATCCCCCCCTTTGTGGGGAGTGCCCCGCTCTGACGAGCAAACCCCGAATTTTGGGGAGGAGTCCTACCCCAAACTCTGAGATTTTGGGACCCCCCCAAACCCTTTAATCCTTTCCTTGTTAGACCAACCGGTCAAGAAAGGCAAAAAGGACCGGAAAGGCAAAAAATCCGTGAGTGACCTTTAACTTTTGACCCCTTCCCAAAACTCCCGAAATTCCCAAAAATTCCCCAAAATTCCCCGAATTCCCGAATTTCCCCCCAGTTTTTCGAGGAGTTGGCAGAGGAGGAGAAAGCGGCGCCGGCTGAGCCCCCCCCGCCCCCGGAGAAGGAGGGGCCGCCCCCTTCACAGGTTAATTAGCTTAATTAATTTAATTAGGGAGGGGTTAATGAGGGGAGGGGCTTAAAGGGGTGGGGCCGGAGTGGGTGGGGTTAATAGGGGAGGGGCTTAAAGGGGAGGGGTTAAGGAAAGGGGAGGGACTTAAAGGGGTGGGCGGGGCTAAGTGGCAAAGGGGGCTTAAGGGGCGGGGCTTAAATGGGTGGGGCAAAGGGGGTGGGGCTTAAATGGGCGCAGGTTAAAAGGGGAGGGGCTAAAAGGGGTGGGGTCCAAAGTGGGAGGAGCCAAACCCAGCCTGGATTCTCTCATCCAGGCGCTAACAAAGGGTTAATTAGCACTAATTAAGGGTAATTAACGCCCCCAGGGGTCCCGGCGGAAGCGGGAGCGCCGGAAGGAGGCGCGGAGGCCGCGGGGGGCGGAGCCTGAGCCCGAGGAGGAGGAGCTGAGCCGGAGGCTCCAGGCCCTGGCGGCCGCTGCCGAGGAGGAGGAGGAGGAGGAGGAGGAGGAAGGTCCGGGATGGGAATTTGGGGGGTCCCAGGGTGGGCTGTGACCCCTCACTGACCCCCTCCCCCCCCCCAAA
The DNA here is from genome assembly GCF_052056855.1 of Sturnus vulgaris. Classification (NCBI taxonomy): domain Eukaryota; kingdom Metazoa; phylum Chordata; class Aves; order Passeriformes; family Sturnidae; genus Sturnus; species Sturnus vulgaris. The sequence continues at coordinate 199,348 of NW_028275902.1, forward strand.
ATCTACCCACAGCTCCAGCATCCCGGAAAGGAGGGAGGAGGAGGAAGGTGAGGAGGGAAATGGGGGGCGAAATGCTCCAAAAAATGGGAATTGGGGAGGAAAATCATTCAAAAATGGGAATTGGGGAGGAAAATCATCCAGAAAATGGGAATTGGGGAGGAAAATCATTCAGAAAATGGGGATTAGGGAGGAAAATTTTTCAAAAAATGGGAACTGGGGAGGAAAATTGTTTTAAAAAAGGGAATTTGAGAAAGAAATCCTTAAAAATGGGAATTTGAGGAAGAAAATTCTTCAAAAAATGGGTATTTGGGAGAAAAATTACCCAGAAAATGGGAATTTGGGAGGAAAATTCTTCAAAAAATGGGAATTTGAGAAGGAAATCCTTAAAAAAATGGGAATTTGGGAGGAAGATTATCCAGAAAATGGGAATTGGGGAGAAAAAAAATCTCTAAAAAATGGGAATTTGAGAGAGAAATCCTTCAAAAAATGGGAAATGGGGAGTAAAATCACCCAGAAAATGAGAATTTGAGAGGAAATTTGTTGTAAATGGGGAACAGTTCAGTAAAAATCTCGAATTCTGGGGGGTTTTGTGGTTTGGAGATGGGATTTGGGGTGAAAATGGAATAATTTGGGGGTTTTTGGTTTTTGATTTTAGGGTGGGAATGTTTTTGCTGCGCTGAACCAGGAGCAGAGCGAGGAAGAGGAGGAGGAAGAAGAGGAGAAGGGAAAAAAAACATCCAAGGGGAAAAGTGCCAAGGTGGGGAGGAAAAACATCCCAAAATCCCTGGGAAAAATCCCCAAAAATTCCTGGGAAAAATCCTGAAATTCCTGGGAAAAAAAACCAGAAATTCCTGGGAAAAAATCCTGAAATTCCTGGGAAAACATCCTGAAATTCCTGGGAAAAAACCCAGAAATTCCTGGAAAAAAAACCCAGAAATTCCTGGGAAAAAATCTTGCAATTCCTGGGAAAAAAATCCTGAAATTCCTGGAAACAATCCCAAAAAAATCCTGGGAAAAATCCCCAAAAATTCCTGGCAAAAATCCCAGAAATTCCTGGGAAAAAATCCTGAAATTCGTGGCAAAAAAGTCCTGAAGAGTCCTGGGGAAAATCCTGAAATTCCTGGAAAAAAATCCCAAAAAATTCCTGGGAAAAATCTCAAAAATTCCTGTGAAAAATCCTGAAATTCTTGGGAAAAACCCGAAAATTCCTGGAGAAAAATTCTTGTGAAAAAACCTCAAAATCTGTGGGGAACAAAACCCAAAATCTCTGGCAAAAAACCCCAAAATTTCTGGGGAAAAATCCCAAATCTCTGGGGGAAAAAAACCTCAAAATTCCTGGAAAAAAACCCATAAAATCTCTGGGCAAAAATCCCCCCAAAAATCCTGGGGAAAAACTGAAATTACTCGAAAAGAAGCTTCCAGAACTCCTGGAATAAAACTTAAAATGCCTGGAATAAAAAAAACCCCAAAATCCCTGAAAAAAGCTCCTAAAATTCCTGAAAGAAAACCTTAAAATTCCTGGAAAAAACCTCAAAATTTTGGAAATTCTCCCCAGGAGGAAGAGGAGAGTGAGAAGAAAAAGAAAAACCGAAAGAATGAGAAACCCAAAGGGAAGAAACAGGTGAAGAATTTTGGGGCATTTTCCCCATTTTTGGAGAATTTTCTCATTTTTGGCGTTTTCTCCATTTTTAAATGTCCCAAAATATCCCAAATTTTGGATTTTTTTTCCCCCAAAATCCTCAGGGAAAATCTCCCAGCGATGATGAGGCCGAAGGCTCCGAGGAGGCCAAGGGCAAAAAGGTAAAAAAGGGGGAAAAATTTGGGATTTTTTTGGGATTTTGGGGGTTTTGAACCCCCCCCATAATTTGGAAGTTTTGGGTTTTTTTTGGCTCCAAAATTTATTTTTTTGGGGGGGGGGACGAGATCACAAAATTTGGAGTTTTTTGGGGTTTTTGAGCACCCAAAATTTGAGGGTTTTTGGGCGGTTTTGAGACCCCCAAGTGTCGAATTTTTGGGGATTTTTTGGGAGAAATGAGACCCCAAAATTTATTTTTTTTTCCCTAATTCTGTGCCAGAACAAATTTGGAGCCCTGAGAAAGGAAGAGGAGGAGGAGGAAGAGGAGGAAGAGGAAGGAGCCCAGAAAGGAAGTGAGAATGTGAGTGGGGGGGGGGGCAATTTTTGGGATATTTTGGGGAAATTTTAGGTTGTTTTGGGATGCTTTGGGATTATTTTGGGGTTTTTTTGGGGGATGTTTAAGGATATTTTTGGGATGTTTTGGGTTATTTGGGGGGAATTTTTGGGATATTTTTGAATATTTGAGGTGATTTTGGGGCTATTTTAGCATATTTTGGGGTTGTTTTGGGATGTTTGGGGATTTTGGGACAGTTTTGGGCTATTTTGGGTTATTTTGGGACATTTTGGGACATTTTTGGGTTATTTTGGGATGTTTTTGGGTCCTTGCACAGGAGGAAGAGGAGGGGGCGGGGCCGAGGGCGGGGCCGGACGCCCGAGTCAGCAAAAAGGAGAAGAAGAAAATGAAGAAACAGGTGAGGGGGCGTGGCCCAGAGGGGCGTGGCACTGAAGCCGTGGGCGTGGCTTAGGTGCATCTATTGTGGGTGTGGCCTAATTGGGCGTGGCTCTCTTTGTGGGCGTGTCCCATTGTGGGGATATCCCATATATGGGCGTGTCCCAATTGACCCCGCCCCCTTGCCCCGCCCCCGTCTATTGGGGGCGTGTCCGCCTCTGACCCCGCCCCCAGGCGGAGTTTGAGCGCCAGGTGATGTCACTGTGGGTTTGTCTATTGTGGGCGTGCCCCATATATGGGCGTGTCTCTTGTGGGCGTGTCCTCACTGTGGGCGTGTCCCCTGTGGCCCCGCCCCCAGGCGGAGTTTGAGCGCCAGGTGACGTCACTGTGGGTTTGTCTATTGTGGGTGTGTCCCATATACGGGCATGTCTCTATTGTGGGCGTGCCCCATATATGGGCGTGCCCTCACTGTGGGCGTGTCCTCACTGTGGGCGTGTCCCCTCTGGCCCCGCCCCCAGGCGGAGTTTGAGCGCCAGGTGGCGTCACTGTGGGAGTGTCCCATATATGGGTGTGTCTATTGTGGGTGTGTCCCATATATGGGTGTCCCCATTGTGGGCGTGTCTTCACTGTGGGCGTGTCCCTCTCTCGGCCCCGCCCCCAGGCGGCGTTTGAGCGCCACGTGGCGTCACTGTGGGTGTGTCCCATATATGGGTGTGTCTATTGTGGGTGTGTCCCATATATGGGTGTGTCTATTGTGGGTGTGTCCCATATATGGGTGTCCCCATTGTGGGCGTGTCTTCACTGTGGGCGTGTCCTCCCTCGGCCCCGCCCCCAGGCGGAGTTTGAGCGCCAGGTGGCGTCGCTGCGCGCCGCGGCCGCCTCTGGGGACAGCGACTTCGCCGTGTCCCAGGCCGAGCTGTCCTCGCGCCAGGCCATGCTGGAGAACGCCTCCGACATCAAGGTGAGCACAAAACACACCTGGGGGGCCCCAAACGCACCTGGGAGACCTTAGAACGCACCTGGGATGCCCAAAACGCACCTGGACACGTCCAAATCCACTTTGGGAACCCCAAAATCCCCCGGAATTGCCCCAAAATCTCTCTTCAATTCCCCCCGGTGTGCGTTGGTATCACCCATTTTCCCCCTCCAGTAGAGGAATGGGAGTTTCCATTTCCCAGTGGGCTGCACCATTGGACTGGGAAATGAGGGGGAGTCAGTACATTCCACTTAAAGGGAAAAGGGGGGAACTGGGCCGTACCATGATGCTGGAAAAGGGGGCACTGGAATGTGCTATTGTTGGAAATGGGGGGAGTTGGGACGCTCCACTTACAAGGAAAAGGGGGGGGGAGGAGTGAAACCCACTATTATACACCAAAAATGGGGGGGGGGGGGGGTGGAGGAATGGATCAAACCATTCCACAAAAACAGGGGATTTGGACCAACCCATTGCACAAAATCGGGGGGAGACTGGACCAAACTATTCTTAAAGAATGGGGAAGAAAGGACCAAAAGTTTCCCTTGAAAGAGGGGGGGAACGGACCAAACCATTCCGTTAAAACGGGGGGGATTGGACCAAACCATTCCACAAAATCGGGGTTTCCCCGGTCCTGACGGCTCCCAGGTGAGCCCAGGTGTCCCCAGGTGTGCCCAGGTGAGCTCCAAGCCCGTTTTTAACCCTTTCCCAGCTGGAGAAGTTCAGCATTTCGGCTCATGGCAAGGAGCTCTACGTGAACGCCGACCTGTACATCGTGGCCGGGCGGCGCTACGGCCTCGTGGGGCCCAACGGGTGCGAGTTTGGGGGAGAAATCCGGGGATTTGGGGGTTAAATCTGGGAATTTTGGGGAGAAATCTGGGGATTTGGGGGTGAAATTTGGGGATTTCAGGGTTAAATCCTGGGGATTTGGGTGAAATCCAGAGATTTCGGGGATAAATCCGGGGATTTTGGGGGTTAAATCCAGGGATTTGGGGGTTAAATCCGGGAATTTGGGGATTAAATCCGGGAATTTTGGGGAGAAATCTGGGGATTTTGGGGAGAAATCCTGGGATTTTGGGGGTTAAATCCTGGGATTTGGGGTTTAGGGGGATTTTTTGGGGTTAAACTCGGGGATTTTGGGATTTTTCAGGAATTTTGGGGTTAAACTCGGGGATTTGGGGGTTTTTTAGGATTTTTTGGGGTTAAATCCGGGGATTTTGGGGGATTTTTTGGGGTCAAATCCGGGGATTTTGGGGTTTTTCAGGAAGGGGAAGACGACGCTGCTGAAGCACATCGCCAACAGAGCCCTGAGCATCCCCCCCAACATCGACGTGCTGCTGTGTGAGCAAGGTGAGCTCACCTGGGCACACCTGGGGGCACCTGGGACACACCTGGGTACACCTGGGCACAGCTGGGGGCACCTGGGACACACCTGGACACACCTGGGTACACCTGGGATACACCTGGGACACACCTGGGACACACCTGAGTACACCTGGGATACATTTGGGTACACCTGGGACACACCTGGGGACACCTGGGATACACCTGGGTATACCTGGGACACACCTGGGCACACCTGGACACACCTGCAGGCACCTGGGACAGACCTGGATACATGGGGGTACACTTGTATTTACCTGTCTCACCTGTGTGTTTACCTGTCAGAGGTGATGGCTGATGACACACCTGTGTTTACCTGTCTCACCTGTGTGTTTACCTGGCAGAGGTGATGGCTGATGACACAGCTGTGTTTACCTGTCTCACCTGTGTGTTTACCTGGCAGAGGTGATGGCTGATGACACACCTGTACTATTTACCTGTATTTACCTGTCTCACCTGTGCAGAGGTGATGGCTGATGACACACCTGCCGTCCAGGCCGTGCTCCGCGCTGACACCAAGCGGCTCCGGCTCCTGGACGAGGAGCGACACCTGCAGGGGCTGCTGGAGAGCGGAGACGACGCGGCCGCAGAGAGGCTGGAGAAGGTACCTGGGCACACCTGGGCACACCTGGGCACACCTGGGATACACCTGGGTACACCTGGGTACACCTGGGGATACCTGGGATACACCTGAGATACACCTGGGGACACTTGGGTACACCTGAGATACACCTGGGTACACCTGGGTACACCTGAGATACACCTGGGGACACTTGGGTATACCTGAACACACTGGGGTACACGTGGGATACACCCGGGATATACCTGGGCACACCTGGGTACACTTGGGATACACCTGAGATACACCTGGGCACACCTGGGTACACCTGGGATACACCTGGGTACACCTGGGCATACCTGGGATGCATTTGGGTACACCTGAGATACATCTGAGCTGGGTTAAAATACACCTGGGCACACCTGGAGGTCATGGGAACACACCTGGGATACACGTGGGTATACCTGGAGGTCATGGGAACACACCTGGGATACACCTGGGTATACCTGGAGGTCATGGGAACACACCTGGGATACACCTGGGTATACCTGGGGTTCATGGCAACACACCTGGGCACACCCGGGGATGCTCAAACCCAACCCAGGTGGGGATGAGACACACCCAGGGTGGGGGGATCAATGGCTGGGTGGAGACCCCCCAGGTGCGAGCTGAGGTGAGCTCACCTGTGCAGGTGTACGAGGAGCTGCGCGCCATCGGCGCGGCCGCGGCCGAGGCCAAGGCCCGCAGGATCCTGGCCGGGCTCGGCTTCAGCCCCGAGATGCAGAACAGAGCGACCCGGAAATTCTCAGGGGGATGGAGAATGAGGGTGTCCCTGGCCAGGTAAGCACAGGTGAGCTCAGGTGAGCTCAGGTGAGCTCGGGCTGGGTTCAGGTGGGGGTTTGGGAGGGGGTGGGGAGGCACTGGGTGAGGCTGAGGTGGGGAATTTTGGGGCTGGAGGATGAGGGTGGTCCTGGCCAGGTGAGCTCAGGTGAGCTCATGTAAGCTTGGGGGAACTCCTGGGAGCTCCAGGTGTAGCCTGGGAGGGGTTGGATGTTCCCCAGGTGAGGCTGAGCTGGGGAATTTTGGGGTTGGAGGATGGGGGTGGTCCTGGCCAGGTGAGCTCAGGTGACCCCGGAACTGTCCAGGGGGTGGAACATGAGGGAGTCCCCGGCCAGGTGAGCTCCTGGGTGTGGCCAGGTGAGGGTGTGCTGTCATCCAGGTGTGGCCCAGTCTTCCCCAAGTGTGTCCCAGGTGCCCCCAGGTCTATCCCAGGTGTCCCCAGGTGTATCCCAGGTGTGCCCAGGTGTATCCCAGGTGTATCCCAGGTGTCCCCAGGTGTGCCCAGGTGTGCCCAGGTGTGCCCAGGTGTATCCCAGGTGTATCCCAGGTGTCCCCAGGTGTGCCCAGGTGTCCCCAGGTGTGCCCAGGTGTATCCCAGGTGTATCTCAGGTGTGCCCAGGTGCCCCCAGGTGTATCCCAGGTGTCCCCAGGTCTATCCCAGGTGTCCCCAGGTGTATCCCAGGTGCCCCCAGGTGTGCCCAGGTGTGCCCAGGTGTATCCCAGGTGTGCCCAGGTGTCCCCAGGTGTGCCCAGGTGTATCCCAGGTGTATCTCAGGTGTGCCCAGGTGTCCCCAGGTGTGCCCAGGTGTATCCCAGGTGTATCCCAGGTGTCCCCAGGTCTATCCCAGGTGTATCCCAGGTGTCCCCAGGTGCCCCCAGGTGCCCCCAGGTGTATCTCAGGTGTGCCCAGGTGTGTTTTCTCCCCAGGGCTCTGTTCCTGGAGCCGACTCTGTTGATGTTGGACGAGCCCACGAATCACCTGGACCTGAACGCCGTCATCTGGCTCAACAAGTGAGGGGACCTGGGGGAAATTTGGGGGAAATTTGGGGGATTTTGGGAAAATTTGGGGATTTGGGAAGTTCTGGGGGAGTTTCAGGCGGATTTTGGGATTTTTTGGGGGGATTTTTTGGCTTTTTGGGAGAATTTTTGGGATTTTTTTTGAATTTTTTGGGGGGGATTTCGGTGGAATTTGGGGAATTTTCAGGAATTTTTTGGGGATTCTGGAGAATTTTGGGGAATTTCAGGGAATTTTTGGGGGGGGCGGAGTTTGGGGAATTTTGGTGTCCTGGGAGTTCTTGCAATTCCCATTTTTTTCCTCCAAAATTCCTATTTGTTTTTATTTTTCTCAAAATCCCCGTTTTTCCCCCCAAAATTCCTTTTTTAAAAAAAAAATTTCAATTTTTTTTTTCCCCTCAAAAAATTCCTTTTTTTCCAAAAAAATTTTGGGGTTTTTTTTCCCCCAAATCCCCGTTTTTCCCCTAGAAAATTTCCATTTTTTTCCCCAAAATCCCCATTTTTTCCCCCAAAATCCTATTTTTTCCTCCCAAAATTCCGTTTTTTCCCCCAAAACCCCATTTTTACCCAAAAATCCCATTTTTACCCAAAAATCTACTTTTATCCCAAAAATCCCATTTATTTTCCCCCAAAATCCCGTTTATTTCCCCCCCAAAAAATCCCATTTTTTCCCCCCAAAATCCCATTTTTTTCCCCAAAAAATCCCTTTTTTTTTTTCCCAAATCCCATTTTTTTCCCCAAAAATCCCTTTATTTCCCAAAATCCCATTTTTTTCCCTAAAAATCCCATTTTTTCTTTCCCCAAAGTCCCATTTTTTTTCCCCCAAAATCCTGTTTTTCCCCCCAAAAAATCCCATTTTTCCCCCCAAAATCCCATTTATTTTTCCCCCAAATCCCATTTTTTCCCCCCAAAAATCCCAATTTTTTTTTTTTTTCCCAAAATCCCGTTTTTTTTCCCCCAGTTACCTGCAGAGCTGGAAGAAAACGCTGCTGGTGGTTTCCCACGACCAGGGGTTCCTGGACGACGTCTGCACCGACATCATCCACCTGGATTCCCAAAAACTGCACTACTACAGGGGGAATTACAGTGAGGATTGGGGCAAAAAACCGGGAAATTGGGAAAAAACAAAAAAAAAATGGGGAAAAACGGTGAAAAAATGGGGAAAAACGGTGAAAAAATGGGAAAAAAATACAAAAAAATGGGGAAAAACGGGGGAAAAATGGGAATAAATGGGATTTTATCCACCTGGATTCCCAAAAATTGCACTGGAACAGGGGAATTACAGTGAGGATTGGGGCAAAAACACGGGAAATTGGGAAAAAACAAAAAAAAAATGGGGAAAAACGGTGAAAAAATGGGGAAAAAACACAAAAAAATGGGGAAAAAACGCGAAAAAACGGGGAAAAACGGGGGAAAAATGGGATTTTATCCACCTGGATTCCCAAAAACTGCACTACTACAGGGGGAACTACAGTGAGGATTGGGGCAAAAAACCGGGAAATTGGGAAAAAACAAAAAAAAAATGGGGAAAAACGGAGAAAAAATGGGGAAAAAATACAAAAAAATGGGGAAAAACGGGGGAAAAATGGGAATAAATGGGATTTTATCCAGCTGGATTCCCAAAAATTGCACTGGTACAGGGGAATTACAGTGAGGATTGGGGCAAAAAAATGGGAAATTGGGAAAAACAAAAAAAAATGGGGAAAAACGGTGAAAAAATGGGGAAAAAACACAAAAAAATGGGGAAAAACGGGGGAAAAATGGGGAAAAAATACAAAAAAATGGAGAAAAAATGGGGAAAAATGGGATTTTATCCACCTGGATTCCCAAAAACTGCACTGGTACAGGGGAATTACAGTGAGGATTGGGGCAAAAAAACGGGAAATTGGGAAAAAACAAAAAAAAAATGGGGAAAAAACGGTGAAAAAATGGGAAAAAACGGTGAAAAAATGGGAAAAAAATACAAAAAAATGGGGAAAAACGGGGGAAAAATGGGATTTTATCCACCTGGATTCCCAAAAATTGCACTGGTACAGGGGAATTACAGTGAGGATTGGGGCAAAAAAACCGGGAAATTGGGAAAAAACAAAAAAAAAAAAGGGGAAAAACGGTGAAAAAATGGGGAAAAAATGGAGAAAAAAAGAGAAAAATGGAGAAAAATGGGGAAAAATTTGGGAAAAAAAGAGAAAAAATGGGGAAAAATGGGAAAAATTTGGGGAAAAATATTTGAAAAAATAGGGAAAAATTTGGGAAAAACTTGGGAAAAAATTTATAAAGAATAGGGTAAAATTCGGGGAAAAAATGGGGAAAAATAAGGAAAAATTTGGGAAAAAAATGGGGAAAAAAATGGGGAAAATTTGGGAACGGATGGGGAGGGAACCGGGGCCACCCTGAATTTTTGGGAATTTTGGAATTTTGCAGTGACTTTTAAGAAAATGTACCAGCAGAAACAGAAGGAGCTCCTGAAACAATTCGAGAAACAGGAAAAGAAACTTCGGGATCTCAAGGCTGGGGAAAATCAACCAAACAGGCGGTGAGGAAATGCCCCAAAAAATCCCCAAAATATTCCCAAAATATCCCAAAATAATCCCCAAAATTATCCTTAAAATATCCTAAAAATATCCCCAAAAATATCCCCCAAAAAATCCCCAAAATATCTCAGAAAGTATCCCCAAAATATCCCCAAAAATATCCCAAAAATATCCCCAAAAAATTCCCCAAAAATCCCGAAAAAATCCCAAAAAATCCCCAAAAAGTCCCCAAAAATCCCCCAAAAAACCACAAAAAATCCCCAGAAAATTTCCAAAACATTCCAAAAAAATCCCCAAAAAATCCCAAAATATCCCCAAAAAATCCCCCCAAAAATCCCCCAAAACCCCCAAAAAATTCCCCAAAAAATCCCCAAAAAGCCCCCAAAAAATCCCCAAAAATCCCCAAAAAATCCCCCAAAAAAACCAAAAAAATCCCCAAAAAATCCTCAAAGAAACCCCAAAAAACCCCCAAAATCCAAGAAAAAAATCTCCAAAAAATCGCAATAAATCCGCAAAAAATCCCCAAAAAATCCCAAAGTCCCCAAAAAATCCCCAAAAAATCCCCAAAAATCCCCAAAAAATCCCAAAAAAATCCCAAAAAATCCCGAAAAAATCCCCAAAATCCCCCCAAAAATCCAAGAAAAAATCTCAAAAAAATCCGCAAAAATCCCCCAAAAAATCCCCAAAAACCCCCCAGAAAAATCCCAAAAAATCCCCAAAAAATCCCCAAAAACCCCCCAAAAAATCCCATAAAATCCCCAAAAAATCCCCCAAAACCCCCAAAAAATCTTCAAAAAAACCCCAAAAAATCCCGAAAAAATCCCCAAAATCCCCCAAAACCCCAAGAAAAATCCCAAAAAATCCCCAAAAACCCCCCAGAAAAATCCCAAAAAATCCCCAAAAAATCCCCAAAAACCCCCCAAAAAATCCCAAAAAATCCCCAAAAATCCCAAAAAATCCCCAAAAATCCCCAAAAAATCCCAAAAACCCCAAAACCCCAAACTAAACCCCCCAAACCCCCCCGAATGGCAGGAGAAGCAGACGAAGGAGGCTCTGACCCGGAAGCAGCAGAAATGTCGGCGCCGGGCGCCCGACGAGGGCTCGGCCGAGGCCCCGGAGCTGCTGCGGCGCCCCCGGGAATATTCCGTGCGCTTCACCTTCCCCAACCCGCCCCCCCTGAGCCCCCCCATCCTGGGCCTGCACGGTCAGCACCCTAAACGGGGGGCAGGGGGGTCTGGGGGGGGAAAAAATGGGGGTTTGGGGAAAAAAAAATGGGGGTTTGGGGAAAAAAAATGGGGGTTTGGGGGAAAAAAATGGGGGTTTTGGGGGGGAAAAATGGGGGTTTGGGGGGGAAAAATGGGGGTTTGGGGAAAAAAAATGGGGGTTTGGGGAAAAAAATGGGGTTTTTTTAGGGAAAAATGGGGTTTCCGGGGGGAAAAATGGGGGTTGGGGAAAAAAAAAAAGGGGTCTGGGGGGAGAAAATGGGGTTTGGAGGAAAAAAATGGGGTTTGGGGGAGAAATAATGGGGGTTGGGGAAAAAAAAATGGGGTTTGGGGGGAAAAAATGGGGTTTGGGGGGCAAAAAAGGGAATATTAGGGGGAAATAACAGGGATTTTGGGTTAAGAGGGGTTTGAGGGGGATCTCAAGATGAATTTTGGGGGTTTTGAGTTGGAATTTGGGGGTTTCAAGTTGGAATTTCGAGTCCCAGGGTGGATTTGAGGCCTCAAATTAAATTTTGGGCTCTTTCCTACCCCCAAAAATCCCCAAATTTCCCCCAAAAATCCCCAAATTTCCCCCAAAAATCCCCAAATTTCCCCCAAAATCACCAAATTTCCCCCCAAAAATCCCCAAATTTTCCCCCAAAATCCCCAAATTTCCCCCCAAAATCCCCAAATTTCCCCCAAAAATCCTCAAATTTCCCCCCAAAATCCTCAAATTTCCCCCCAATTTCCAGGCGTGGATTTTGGTTACGAGGGTCAGGAGCTGCTGTTCCGGAACCTGGATTTTGGGATCGACATGGAATCCCGAGGTGGGACCCCAAAAAAAAAAAAAAAATCCCTGGAATGGCCCCAAAAATCCCTCAATGGGGGGGATCCCATTTCCATTTGGGATCTTCCCAATTTTTTTCCCCCAAATTCCCAGTTTGCATCGTGGGCCCCAATGGGGTCGGGAAGAGCACCCTGCTGCAGCTGCTGACCGGGGCCCTGACACCGGTACGGCCCCGGAATCGGGGAAAGGAGCCCCAAAAACGGCACCAGGGACCCCCAAAATGGGATCAGGGACCCAGAAAATGGGATCAGGGACCCCGAAAATGGGGAGAGGGACCCCGAAAATGGGATCGGGGACCCTGAAAATGGGGAGAGGGCCCCCAAAAATGGGAAGAGGGAGCTTGAAAATGGAGAAAGGAGCCCAAAAATGGGATCAGGGACCCCAAAAATGGGGAGGTGAAAAAAAATTCCAAAAACGGGAGGAGATTCCCTAAAAACGGGAGAGAGGGAGGGGCCTCAAAAATTGGGGGGGAAAAAATCCCAAAAACGGGAACAGAAACCCCCAAAAACAGGGAGGGAAAAACACCCCAAAAAATGAGAAACTTCCAAAAAATGGGAGGGGACCCCAAAACTTGGGGGAGCCCCAAAAATTGGGGATTTTTTTTTTTTCTTTTAACCCTTTCCTCCCCAATTTTTCTGCAGCTCCGGGGGCAGATGAGGAGGAACCATCGGCTGGTAAAGGGGGCGGGGCCAAAGGGGCGGGGCCACAAGGGGCGGGGCATATTTGGGTGTGGCATTGAGGGCGTAGCTTTATGTAAATGAAGGGTGTGGTCCGGAAAATGGGGTGTGGCTTAAGGGGGTGGGACCTCAGGGGGGGCGTGGCCTGACTGGGAGGATGCCCGGGAGTAACATTTGGGGTGTGGGCGTGGCCAGCGAGGGGTGGGCGTGGCAGGCTTGGGTGGGTGCGGCTAAGAGAAGGTGTGTGTGGCTAGCAGGGGTGGGTGTGGCCAACAGGGGGTGGGTGTGGCATGTTGGGGGATGGGTGGGCGTGGCCGTGGGCGGTGTCCTGAGCCTTTTGCCCCTCCCCCCTGCAGAAGGTGGGGTTCTTTAATCAGCAGTGGGGGATGGGCGTGGCTAACATGGGGTGGGCGTGGCTAACATGGGTTGGGTGTGGCAGATCTGGGGATGGGTGGGCGTGGCCGTGGGCGGTTCCCTGACCCCTTTGCCCCTCCCCCCCGCAGAAGGTGGGGTTCTTTAACCAGCAGGCGGCCGAGCAGCTGCGCCTGGAGGAGACGGCGGCCGAGTTCCTGCAGCGCAGCTTCAACCTGGCCCACCAGGACGCCCGGAGGTGCCTGGGCCGCTTCGGCCTCGAGGGCCACGCCCACACCCTGCAGATCGCCAAACTCTCGGGTGGGCGGGGCTTCCGCCTGGGGGGTGTGGCCGCCATGTTGGGGGGTGTGGCTAGCGCCTAAGGGGAGGGGGCTGTGATGTGGAAGGTGTGTGTGGGTGGGCGTGGCTAGTGTCTGGAGAGGTGTGGCTATGGCCTGGGGGCGTGGCCAATGTCTATGGCAGTGTGGCTACTGTGGGAGGGGCTGTGGCTACAACCTGGAAAGGTGCAGTTACCACCTGGATGGGTGTGGCCAACACCTGCAGGGGCGTGGTTTGAGTGACGGCTCCCGTAGCCAATCAGCGCTCAGTGGGATTGGCTGGGTTTGATTGACAGGTCCAATAGCCAATCAGTGCTCAGTGGCGTTGGCTGGACTTGATTGACAGCTCAGGCAACCAATCAACCCTCAAGAGGCATGGCTGTGTTTGATTGAGAGCTCTGGTAGCCAATCAGCGCTCAGTGGGAGTGGCTTGGTTTGATTGACAGGTCCGGTAGCCAATCAGCGCACTGTGGGAGTGGCTGGACTTGATTGACACCTCTGGCAGCCAATCAGCGCTCAGTGGGAGTGGCTGTATTTGATTGACAGGCCCGGTAGCCAATCAACGCTCAGTGGGAGTGGCTTGGTTTGATTGACAGGTCCATTAGCCAATCAGCGCACAGTGGGAGTGGCTGGATTTGATTGACAGCTCTGGCAGCCAATCATCCTTCAGTGGGAGTAGCTCGGTTTGATTGACAGGACCGCTAGCCAATCAGCGCACGGTGGGAGTGGCTGGGGTTGATTGACAGGTTCGGTAGCCAATCAGCGCACTGTGGGAGTGGCTGGACTTGATTGACAGCTCTGGCAGCCAATCAGCGCTCAGTAGGAGTGGCTGTATTTGATTGACAGGCCCGGTAGCCAATCAGCGCACGGTGGGAGTGGTTTGGTTTGATTGACAGCTCTGGCAGCCAATCATCCTTCAGTGGGAGTTGCTCGGTTTGATTGACAGGACCAGTAGCCAATCAGCGCACGGTGGGAGTGGCTGGGGTTGATTGACAGGACCGGTAGCCAATCAGCGCACGGTGGGAGTGGCTGCGGTTGATTGACAGGTTCGGTAGCCAATCAGCGCTCAGTGGGAGTGGCTGATTTGATTGACAGGACCAGTAGCCAATCAGCGCTCCGTGGGAGTGGCTTGGTTTGATTGACAGGACCGGTAGCCAATCAGCGCACGGTGGGAGGGGCTGGATTTGATTGACAGGCCCAGTAGCCAATCAGCGCGCAATTGGAGTGGCTCAGTTTGATTGACAGGTCCGGTAGCCAATCAGCACTCAGTGGGAGTGGTTTGGTTTGATTGACAGTCCGTTAGCCAATCAGCGCATGGGGGGCGTGGCTGGGTTTGATTGACAGCGCTGGCAGCCAATCATTGCGCAGTGGGAGTGGCTGGCTTTGAGTGACAACTCTGGCAGCCAATCAGCGTTCAGTGGGTGTAGCTGGGTTTGAGTGACAGCTCTGGGAGCCAATCATCGCTCAGTGGGCGTGGCTGTTTTTGAGTGGTGGCACTGGCAGCCAACCGGCGCCCAGTGGGCGTGGCCTGTCGCTAATCCCCGCCCCTTTTCCAGGTGGGCAGAAGGCCCGGGTGGTTTTTGCCGAATTGTCCTGCCGGGAACCGGACGTGCTGATCCTGGTGAGGGGGAGGGGCTTGGGTGGGGCTGGGGGCGGGGCCTGGGTGGGGGAGGGCCCGCCCAGGTGTGACCTCACCTGAGTGAGCCCCGTGCCCCCCCAGGACGAGCCCACCAACAACCTGGACATCGAATCCATCGACGCCTTGGCCGACGCCATCAACGAGTACAAAGGAGGTGGGGCCGGGGCGGGGCCGGGGGTGGGCGGGGCCGGGTTGTGACGTCGTCATGACGTAACGATGACGTCACGGCGATGTCACAGCGGTCATCGTGGTGAGCCACGACGCCCGGCTGATCACCGAGACCAACTGCCAGCTGTGGGTGGTGGAGGAGCAGGGCCTGAGCCAGATCGACGGCGACTTTGACGACTACAAACGCGAGGTGCTGGAGGCCCTGGGCGAGGTGATGGTGCACCGGCCCCGGGAGTGACCGCAGTGACCACTGAGTGACCACTGAGTGACCGCAGTGACCACTGAGTGACCACTGAGTGACCACTGAGTGACCCTGAGTGACCACTGAATGATCACTGAGTGACCGTGAGTGACCACTGAGTGACCCTGAGTGACACTGAGTGATCACTGATCACTGAGTGACCACTGAGTGACCCTGAATGGCCACTGAGTGACCACTGAGTGACCACAGTGACCACTGAGTGACCACTGAGTGATCCTGAGTAACCACAGTGACCACTGAGTGACCCTGAATGGCCACTGAGTGACCACTGAGTGACCACTGAGTGACCCTGAGTGACCACTGAATGATCACTGAGTGACCCTGAGTGACCACAGTGACCACTGAGTGACCACTGAGTGACCCTGAGTGACCACAGTGACCACTGAGTGACCACTGAGTGACCACTGAGTGACCACAGTGACCACTGAGTGACCCTGAGTGACCACTGAGTGACCACTGAGTGACACTGAATGGCCACTGAGTGACCACTGAGTGACCACTGAGTGACCGCAGTGACCACTGAGTGACCCTGAGTGATCACTGAGTGACCACTGATCACTGAGTGACCACTGAGTGACCCTGAATGGCCACTGAGTGACCACTGAGTGACCGCAGTGACCACTGAGTGACCCTGAGTGATCACTGAGTGACCACTGATCACTGAGTGACCACTGAGTGACCCTGAATGGCCACTGAGTGACCACTGAGTGACCACAGTGACCACTGAGTGACCACTGAGTGACCCTGAGTGACCACAGTGACCACTGAGTGACCACTGAGTGACCACTGAGTGACCACAGTGACCACTGAGTGACCCTGAGTGACCACTGAGTGACCACTGAGTGACACTGAATGGCCACTGAGTGACCACTGAGTGACCACTGAGTGACCACTGAGTGACCGCAGTGACCACTGAGTGACACTGAGTGATCCTGAGTGACCACTGAGTGATCCTGAGTGACCACTGAGTGGCCACTGAGTGACCACTGAGTGACCGCAGTGACCACTGAGTGACCACTGAGTGACCACTGAGTGACCGCAGTGTCCAGCCCGGGAGTAATAAACGGTGGTGGAGCAATGGCGGCGTTGGGTGTGGTCAGTGGGTGTGGCCAGTTGGGTGACATCATTGGAATAACTTTAGGGTGTGGCCCGTGGGGTGACGTCATTGGAATAACTTTAGGGTGTGGCCCGTGGGGTGACGTCATTGGAATAACTTTGGGGTGTGGCCAGTGGGGTGACGTCATTGGAATAACTTTGGGGTGTGGCCAGTGGGTGGGGTCATTTGGGAGTGGTCAGCAGGATGACGTCATTGGGGTGTCAGCGGATGTGGCTAATGGGATGACGTCATTGTGGCAACTTTGGTGGGTGTGGTCCCGTGGTGCCCCTCCCCCCCCTCCCCCCTCCCCTCCCCCACACAATTCTCGACTCCTTTCCCTGGCGTTTTTCCGGGATTTCTCCCCAAAAGTTTATTATTAATAATGTACAAAATATACAAAACAGGGAGGGGGGGGAGGGGGAGGTTCGGCCCCTCCCCTCCCCCCACCCCCGGCCAAAGTTTTCACAGAAAACAGCGTCCGGCGCGGCCCCTCCCCCACCCCACCCCGCCCCTCCCCCACCTCCCCCAACGGCGGCGGCGCAGAGTGGGGGGAGGGGCACCGAGTGGGGGAGGGGCGGCGGCGGCGACCCCGAGTTTGGGGGTGGGGGGGGGGATGGGGAGAAGGGAGGGTTTGGGGTGGGGGAGGGGAAACGTCCTCACCCTTCCCCTCCCCCACCCAAAAAAAATGAGGCAGAGTTGGACCCGGATTGGGGGGGGGAGGGGAAGGGAGGAGTGGTGGTGATTAATAAATAATTATTAATTAATATTTTTTTTTATTAATTATTTATCCTTGCCCCACCCCCCAGGGGGTTTGGTCGCCTTTTGGGGGAGGGTCCAGCCCCCCCTCAAAGGGGGAGGGGACACCCCGAGGGGGGGGGGGGGAGGGGGAAAATTTGGGTCCTGAAATTCCAAAGGTTCCACCCAAAATTAAAAATTTGGGAGCCCTGAGGGTTGAAAGCCCCCAAAAAATTGAAGATTTTTGCGCCCCCCCCCCCCAAAAATGGAAAATTTCTGCCCTAAAAACGAGAATTTCTGTCCCTGGGGAAAAAGTTTTGCCCCCAAAATTGAAGATTTTTGTCCTAAAGTAGAAGATTTTCGAGCCCTGAGGAGGTTAAACCCCAAAATGGAGATTTTCTGCCCCAAAAGTGACAAATTTTTACCTCAGAGGGGGAAATTTCCACCTCAAAAATCAGAATTTCTGCTCCTAGGGGGGGGGGAATCTCCACCCCATGACAACTTCTGCCCCCAAAATTGAATTTTTTACCCCTTTGGGGAGGGATTTGGATCCCAGAAATTGGAATTTCTACCCCTTGAAGGGGCATTTGCACCCCGTAAATGACGATTTCTACCCCAAAAATGAACATTTCCACCCCGTAAATGAGAATTTTTTACTCCTGGGCATGGATTTCTCCCCCTGGGGAGGGAATTCCGCCCCGAAAATTCCAATTTTCACCCCTTCAATTCAAATATCTGCCCCCAAAAGTGACAAATTTCCCCCAAAACATTGAATTTCCACCCCTTAAGAGTGGCCTTTGCATCCCAAAAATGGGAATTTCCGCTCCCTAAATTCCAATTTTCAATTTCTGCCCGTTAAAGGACAATTCCCAGCCCAGAAATTTGATTTTCCACCCCTTGAAAGAGGATTTCTCCCACCAAAATTCACATTTCCACCCCTTAAAGGAGCGTTTCTCCCCTAAAATCCAATTCCTGCCCCAAAATCCCAATTTCTGCCCCATTATTCCAATCCCTACCCCAAAAAAATTGACATTTCCTTCCTAAACTCCAATTCCTGCTCCAAATTTCACATTTCCACCCCTTAAAGAGGCGTTTCCCCCTTTAACTCCAATTCCTGCCCCAAAAATCCCCAATTCCTACCCCAATTTTCCAACTTCCCCCCCAAAACTCGCGTTCCCCCCTAAACTCCAATTCCTGCCCCAAAAAATCACATTTCCTGCCCCAAAATCCACATTTCCTGCCCCAAAATCCCAATCCCCCCCCCCCACAAAAAAAAAAAAAAATTCACATTTTCCCCTAAACTCCAATTCCTACCCCAAATTTCACCACCACCGACCGACCGCCGCCACCACACCCCAAAATAATTTTTTTTTTTTTTTTGCTTTTTTCCCCCTTTTTTTTTTTGTTGTTTTTTTGTTATTTCCCCCCCTCTCTGAGGCCTCACAGAAGCCATAAGCAGTAGGGGGGGGGGGGTTGGGGTATTTTGGGGGGGTTTTTTTTGGGGTGTTTTTGGGGTTTTTTTTCAGGGCAGGGGGGGCCCGTTGACGCCGGGGTGGTAGAAGGCACAGTTGTTCTCGTACCTGCAGCTGCCCTTGAGCATGAAGTGGCGGCACACGGCGCGGCTCGACATGTCTGGGGGAGACAAAAGGGGGGGGGGGCGCGTCAGGCGCCGGCCCCCGGCCCCAAAACGGCCCCAAAACAGGCCCCAAAAAAGGCCCCAAAACCGGCTCGGAGCCGCCCCCGGCACCGGCGGCTCCGGGATGGAGGATGGATAAGTGGGAAAGGGTTTAAAAAAATGGGAAAGGGTTAAAAAAAAGGAAAGGGTTGGAGGAAGGGGTTTTGGGGGGTTAGAGGGGATTTGGGGGACCAAAACGGCCCCAAAATCGCCTGAAATGGCCCAAAATGGCTCCAGGGTGGTCTCAAAATGGCTCCGGGAAGGCCTCAAAATGGCGGCTCAGTGAGGAGAACGGGGACGCGTTTTTGGAGGATTTTGGGAGGTTTAAAGAGAATTTTGGGAGGTTAAAGAGGAAGGGGGTGAACCCCAGATCCCAAAATGGCCTGAAATTGCACCAAAAACAGCCCCAAAATGGCCCCAAAAAAGGCCCCAAAACCGGCTCGGAGCCGCCCCCGGCACCGGCGGCTCCGGGATGGAGGATGGATAAGTGGGAAAGGGTTTAAAAAAATGGGAAAGGGTTAAAAAAAAGGAAAGGGTTGGAGGAAGGGGTTTTGGGGTGTTAGAGGGGATTTGGGGGACCAAAACGGCCCAAAATCGCCTGAAATGGCCCCAAAATGGCTCCGGGAAGGCCTCAAAATGGCGGCTCGGTGAGGAGAACGGGGACGCGGTTTTGGAGGATTTCAGGAGAATTTTGGGAGGAGTAAGGAGGATTTTGGGGGGGTTCGAGGGGATTTGGGGGCCCAAAACGGCCCCAAAATCGCCTGAAATGGCCCCAAAATGGCTCCAGGGTGGTCTCAAAATGGCGGCTCGGTGAGGAGAACGGGGACGCGTTTTTGGAGGATTTTGGGAGGTTTAAAGAGAATTTTGGGAGGTTAAAGAGGAAGGGGGTGAACCCCGGACCCCAAAATGGCCTGAAATTGCACCAAAAACAGCCCCAAAATGGCCCCAAAAAAGGCCCCAAAACCGGCTCGGAGCCGCCCCCGGCACCAGCGGCTCCGGGATGGAGGATGGATAAGTGGGAAAGGGTTTAAAAAAATGGGAAAGGGTTAAAAAAAAGGAAAGGGTTGGAGGAAGGGGTTTTGGGGTGTTAGAGGGGATTTGGGGGACCAAAACGGCCCCAAAATCGCCTGAAATGGCCCCAAAATGGCTCCAGGGTGGTCTCAAAATGGCTCCGGGAAGGCCTCAAAATGGCGGCTCGGTGAGGAGAACGGGGATGTGGTTTTGGAGGATTTCAGGAGAATTTTGGGAGGAGTAACGAGGATTTTGGGGGGGTTCGAGGGGATTTGGGGGCCCAAAACGGCCCCAAAATCGCCTGAAATGGCCCCAAAATGGCTCCAGGGTGGTCACAAAATGGCGGCTCGGTGAGGAGAACGGGGACGTGGTTTTGGAGGATTTTGGGAGGTTTAAAGAGAATTTTGGGAGGTTAAAGAGGAAGGGGGTGAACCCCGGACCCCAAAATGGCCTGAAATTGCCCCAAAATTCGCCTCAAAAAGGCCCCAAAACCGGCTGGGAGTGACCCCGGCACCGGTGGCTCTGGGATAGAGGAAAGAAGGTGGGAAAGGGTTAAAAAAGGAAAGGGTTAAAAAATGGAAAGGATTAAAAAAGGAAAGGTTTGAGGAGGGGTTTTGAGGATTTTGGGGGTTAGAGGGGATTTGGGGGCCCAGAAAGGCCCCAAAATCGCCTGAAATGGCCCCAAAATGGCTCCGGGACGGCCTCAAAATGGCGGCTCAGTGAAGAGCATGGGAACGCGGTTTTGGAGGCTTTCAGGAGGATTTTGGGGAGTTAAATGGAAAGGGGGTTAATCCTTGACCCCAAAATTGATGGAAACGGCCCCAAAATGGCTCTAAAACGGCCTCGGGACAGCCTCAAAATGGGCCCAGATAGGCCCCAAAATGGCGGCGGCTCCGTGAGGGAGAGAAGGAACGGGGACACAATTTTGGGGGGTTGGAAGAGAATTTTTGGGGTTAAAGGGGAGGAGGATGAACCCCTGACCATAAACCGGTCCCAAAATCGCCTTAAAACGGCCCCAAAACAACCTCAGAGCAGGCCCGAGGGGGGCTCAAAATGGCGGCTCTGTGAGGAGGATGGGGGACGCAATTTTGGGGGGGGTTTCAGGAGGGTTTTGGGGCATTTCAGAAGATTTTGGGAGGTTTAAGTTGGATCAAAGGGGAAAGGGAAGAACCCCTGACCCCAAAATGGCCCAAAATTGCCCTAAAATGGCCCAAAAAGGGCCTGAAAAAGGCCCAAGGACAGCCCCAACATGGCGGCTCTGTGAGGAGGAGGAAGGAGTTAAAAAGGTTCCATCTAAAGAGAATTTTGGGGGGTTTAAGCAGAATTTTGGGGGTTTAAAGGGAAGGGGATGAAACCCTGACCCCAAAACAGCCAAAAATGTCCCCAAAATGGTCCCGGAGCAGCCTCAGAGCAGAGGCTCTGGAAGGAGGAAGAGGATGGGATGCAATTTTGGGGGGTTTAAGGGGGATTTTGGGGGGTGAAAGAGGAGGGGGGTGAACAACCCCCAGCCCCAAAATGCTCTTGGGGTGACCCCGAAACAGCTGTGGGAGGGCAAAAGGACAGGATGGGCCAGAAAAAATGGGGTTAAAAATTGAGTTTTTGGGGCAGGGGGCAGTGGGGGAGCCCCTGGGGTTTAAGGGGGGGGTCCCATTGGGCCCCCGCAGTCCCTGTCCCCAAATTCGTAGGAGCTGGGTGGATCCAGGGGTGGATTTTGGGTGTGGGGCTGAGCCCCCCACTGGGACCCCCGACCCCAAAACTACAACTCCCAGCATCCCTTGCGCCACAAAAAAAAAAAAAAAAAGAGTACGAACTACAACTCCCAGTGTCCCCTGCTGCTTACCCACAGTCGCCATTAACTCCCAGCATGCTTTGCTGATGAAATGGGGAGCTGAACTACAACTCCCAGCGTGCCTTGCTGTGCAGTCAAAGCCCGGTTTAGGCCCCATCAGGCCTCAGGGCCCTCCCCAGAGTTGAGCTTGGGCCCAATTTGAAATGGACCTCAAGTCCCAGCATGCCTTGCTGCATGCAACTGTTGAACTACAAGTCCCAGCATCCTTGCTGTGTTTAGGCACCTCCTAGGTGTCAATTAGGGCTGGTTTTAGGCCCTCCTATTAAGCCCTGCAGCACCCCTGAGAGCTGAACTACAACTCCCAGAATGCGTCGATGCCTCCCAAGAACTGAACTACAGTTCCCAGAATGCCCTGCAGCCCCTCCCAAAGCAGATTTAGACTCCCATTAGGCCACTGTTGGCCTCCGATTAGGAGCTGGTCTTAACTCCCAGCATCCTTTGTTACCCTCCCAGGACACAAACTACAACTCCAGCATCCCTGCTGACACAAGTCCAAAACTACAACCCCCAGCAGCCTTTGCAGCTGACTTGCCACACCCCCTTCCTTCCCAGCATGCCTTGAAGCCGCCTTACGGTCACCGAACTACAACTCCCAGCGTGCCCTGCTCACCACCATCCATAAAACTACAACTCCCAGCATGCCCCACGGCCCCTCCCACCAACGGCTGCCATGAGGGGCAGGGGCCCTTCTAATTTTTGGGAGGGGTCCCTCCCCATATTTGGGGGCTTTTTCGGCCATTTTGGAGTGGGGGGTCCCTCCCCATATTTGGGGGCTCTTTCGGCCATTTTGGGGTTGGGGGGGGGTCCCTCACCGCCCTCCAGCCGGTTTTTGGCAGGGGGGGTCTCAGCCATTTTCTGGGCGATTCCTCAGGGGCCATTTTTGGGGGGTCCTTCCCCAATTTAGGGGGGGGGGGGGGTGTGTCCCTCACCACCACCACCACTCCCATTTTGGGGGAGGGGGGGATCCCTCACTGCCCTGGAGCCATTTTGGGGGGGGGGCTCCTCCCCATATTTTGGGGAGGGGAATCCCTCACTGCCCTCCAGCCGTTTTTTTGGGGGAGGGGGGTCCCTCCCTCACCACCATCACCCCCATTTTGGGGGGGGGTCCCTCTCTCCTTTGCCTCATTTTGGGAGGGGTCCCTCGCCACCATTGCCCCCATTTTGGGGGGGTCCCTCTCTCCTCTGCCCCATTTTGGGGGGGTCCCTCACTGCCCCCTTTACCCCGCAGCCATTTTGGGAGTGGGGGGGGGGGGGATTTGATGAGAACACAACAATTGGGGGGGGGTGGGGGTCTCTTAACCCCTCCCCCACCTCAGAGCCCCATGGGGGGTCTGCCGCCAGTCCGGGCCCCTCCCCAAGGCCGGGGGGCTCCATGGGCTGCATGGGGGGTGGGTGATGAGGGGGCGGGGGGGGTTCCCCACCCCCACCCCTCCATCGAGGCAGGAAAGGCGGGGGTGGGGGGTGGTGGGGAAGGGGCTCCCACGGGCCCCTCCCAAGCGGGGCCGGGCCCCCCCCAGAGCCAGGCCGCCCCCCCCAATTTACCTCCGCCGTGGCCTCCGCCGTGGCCCCGGGGGGGGGGGGTGGTCTCTGCCGTGCTCGCCGTGCCCACCTGGGGGTGGGGGAGGGCCCCCCCTGGACCCCCCCCCCTCCGCCGCCGCCATTGGGGGGGGGTCCCCCGCTTCTTCCACCCCCGCCCCGGCAGCGATAAGGGGGGGGAGGGGGGGGTTCGGCGCCTCCTCGACCCCCCCGGGGTGGGGGGCGGTGAAATGGAGGAGGGGGAGGCCCCCCCCCGCCGCCCCCCCCGCGCATTCCTCCTCCCCCTCCCCCACCGGGGGGGCCTCCTCGGAGACCTCCCCCTCCCCCGTCAGGTCCGTCCCCCCAAAAATCGCCGCCGCGCTGAGGGGGGGGAGGGCCCAACATTCGGGGACCCCCCGGCATTCCCGGGGGGAGGCCGGGACCCGCCCCCCCCGCCGCCGCCGCCGCCGTGGGGACCTGTGAGGGGAAAAAAAAAAAAAGAAAAAAAAAAAAAAAATTTGGGGTTAGATTGGGGAATTCTGGGAGGTTTCGAGGGGATTTGGAAAGGTTTGGAATTTGGGGAGGGGGTACTCACCTGGCATGGGCCCCCCCGGGGGGAAATGCTGCATTTTGGGGGGGGGGAAGCCGTTCATGGGGCCGGGGCCCAGCAGCCCGTGGGGAACTGGAAAAAAAAAAATAAAAAAAATAAATAAAGGCGTCAAGGGGAAGCCAAAAACACCCCCAAGGTTTTCTCAATTAAAGGGGTGTCCCCCCTTAAAGGGCCCCACCCTCAGGTGACCCAAATTTAAGGGGGTTGTCCCCAGTTTAGGACACCAGGAGACCCCGGTGTCCCCTCCAGTGTCACACACAATGTCCCTGAGGTGTCCCCAAGCCAAGGACACCCCCAAAATTCCCTCAGGACTTGGTTGATGGTGTCCCCAAATGTGTCCCCCAAACCCAGAGGACCCCAAAAGCCCAGACAGGACCCCTGGAGCTGGTCCCAAATGTGTCCCCAAGGTGTCCCCGAGGTGTCCCTCACCTCCTCCAGGCCCCCCCGGGGGCTGTGCCTGCAGGTTGCCCAGCAGGTGTTTGATTTTGTCAGAATAATCCGGCTGCTTCAGCAGCTCCTCGGCCTTGTGGCTGCTGGGACCACCCTGAGGGGAGAAAACGAGAAAAAAAAATGAGAAAAGAAGGGCAAAAAACAGGCAAAAATAGAGGGGGGGGGGGGGAAACAGAGGAAAAAGAAGGAAAAAAATGGAAAAAAAAAGGGGAAAACCAGGTAAAAATTGGGGGAAATCAGGGGAAGAACAAGGAAAAAATGAGAAAAATGGGCAAAAAGTAGGGGGAAAAGAAAAAGTAAGGAAAGGGGGAAAAAAAGGGGGAAAAGGGGAAAAAGTAGGGAAAAAGAGGAAAAAAAGGAGACGAGAGAAAAAGGAGGGGAAAGGGGAACAAGGGGAGAAAAAGAGGGGGAAAAAAGGGAAAGAAAGAAGGGAAAAAGGGAGGGAAAAAGTGAAACATAGAAGGGAAAAAGAGGCAAAAAAAGTGGGGAGGAAGGGAAAGAAGACAGTGAGGGGAGGGAAAAATGGGGGTTCCACCTTTTTATTCCCCCCCAGTGTGTGATCCCACAGATTTTGGGGTGTTGCAAACTGGGATATCCCAATTTTGAGCGATCCTCGATTTGTGACCCTCCCTCTTCCCCCAATTTTGATGTGTCCCAAATTTGGGGTTCAAAGGATGGGGGAGATCCCTCAATTTATGACCCCACATTTGTGACCTCCACAATTTAAAACCCTCCTGTGATTTTGGGGCTTCCCACAGTGGGAAATCCTTGAAATTTTAAGATTCCCATGATGGGGTGCCCCCAGTTCCCCACCCCCCCACATCCCGAATTTTGGGGTCACCGCTTTTAGGGGGAGTTACCATGATGGAGCTGAGGATCTCCTGCATGTTGATGGGGCATTTTGGGGGGGTCCTGGGGGGCCTTTTCCTGCCCCGACGCTGCCCATGAGGTTGGCAAGGACCGGGGGCAGTTTGGCCCCTGCCCCTGGCTCTGGGGAGGCTGCAGAATTCCCAGGATCCAGCCCCTCGGGATAGGCCCCGTCCTCGCCTGAGCAGTCCTGGGGGGGCACAAACAGGGGGGTCAGGAAAGGCATTTTAGGGTTTTTTTGGGGTTTTTTGGGGGGTTTTTTTTGGGTTTTTTTTAAGGGCTTACCTCGTCCAATGGGATGAGTTTGGGTGGAGCGGCTCGTAGGATTCTGGGTCGGGCTCGTGGGGCTGTCAGGAATGCTGAGGGGGGGAAAAAAAGCTCAGTGGGTTTTAGGGACTCCCAAAGGATTTGGGGCTCCAAAGGTAGCCCATGCTTCCAGGTTTAGGTTTTCCAGTTGCGCGTGTGCCAGAAATATTGGATTTTTCACGAGCTTTTGGGACCTCAAAATAGTCCCAAAATGCACCCAAAGTGTCCCCAGAAAGGGACAAAATGATCACAAAATGAAAAAATTCTTCTCAGAATGATCTCAAGAAAGGGACTCAAAGAGTTGTCAAAATGGCTCCCAAAGCGCTCCCAAAATGACTCCCACAGTGTCCTCAAAAAGACGCTCAAAGTAACAAAAAAAGCATCTAAAATGTCCCTGAAATAATCCCCAAAATGCCATCAAAAGTGTTTCTTGAAAAATACTAAGAGCACCCCCAAAAAGAGGCTCAAATCCTCCCCAAAATGGACCCAAATTCCTCACAAGATGGTGCCTGAAGTGGCCCCAAAGTGCTTCTAACACTGTACCCAAAATATCCCCAAACAGGGATTTCAAGTGTTTTTTAAATGAACTCCAAAAATGCCTCAATGTGCTCACAAAAGGACCCCCAAAACGCCCCAAAAAGAGTCTTAAAGTGCTCTCAAAATGCTCCCCAAAGTGTCCCCAGAATAGCCCAAAAAGCCCTCAGAAAATGGCCCCCAAAACTCCCACAAAATGGTGCCCAAAGCCTTCAGAAAATGGCCCTCAAAGCCCTCACAAAATGGCGCCAAAAGACTTCAGAAAATGGCGCCAAAAGCCCTCACAAAATGGCGCCAAAAGCCCTCACAAAATGGCCCTCAAAGCCCTCAGAAATCGGTGCTCAAAGCCTTCAGAAAATGGCGCCCAAAGCCTTCAAAAAATGGCCCTCAAAGCCCTCACAAAATGGCGCCCAAAATGGCGCCCAAAGCCCTCACAAAATGGCGCCCAAATCCCTCAGAGAATGGCGCCCAAAATCCTCACAAAATGGCGCCCCAAATACCCTCAAAATGGCCACCAATCACCCTCACAAACCCCAGATATTTCAATCTCAGAACACCACAAACCCCCGATCCCGAGCAGCTCCCTCAGGAGACCCGTGACCCCCGCCATTCCCAGAATTCCCCCAAAAATTCCACAACTTCCCCCCTCCCTCACCTCTCCTTGGAGAGGAAGATCTCCTGCAGGATGCCCTTGACGCGCTCGGCCTGCGTGAAGCGCTCGCGGCTGCCGCTGCCGGGGATGACGAGCGGCGCCGGCAGCTCCAGGGCCTTGGGGTAGGCCCAGGGCACTTTTTCCTCCATGGAGTCGTGGCTGAGGCGCCGCGCCGTCTCGAAGGCGTGCCGGTCCTTCAGCATCTCCCGCTTGGCTGCCTCGCCAAAGTCTTTGATCTTGTTGACGTTCACTGTGAGGGGGGAAATTTAGGTTGGGTGAAAAGAAATCCTGGGATTGGGGCTTGTTTGGGGTTTGGTTGGGTTGGAAATGTTTCAAAATGGGGTCTGAAGGGTTCTCAAACAAAAAAAAAAAAAAAAAAAAAAAAAAGGACTCAAAGTACCTATAAAATGGTGTTCAAAGTGTCCACAAAATGGCGCCCAAAGTGTCCACAAAATGGCGCCCAAAGTGTCCACAAAATGGCGCCCAAAGTGTCCACAAAATGGCGCCCAAAGTGTCCACAAAATGGCGCCCAAAGTGTCCACAAAATGGCGCCCAAAGTGTCCACAAAATGGCGCCCAAAGTGTCCACAAAATGGCGCCCAAAGTGTCCACAAAATGGCGCCCAAAGTGTCCACAAAATGGCGCCCAAAGTGTCCACAAAATGGCGCCCAAAGTGTCCACAAAATGGCGCCCAAAGTGTCCACAAAATGGCGCCCAAAGTGTCCACAAAATGGCGCCCAAAGTGTCCACAAAATGGCGCCCAAAGTGTCCACAAAATGGCGCCCAAAGTGTCCACAAAATGGCGCCAAAGTGCCCACAAAATGGCGCCCAAAGTGCCCACAAAATGGCGCCCCAAAGTGCCCACAAAATGGTCACCAAATGTTCCCTAAAATGTAACTAAATTGCTTCCAGAATGTTCCTAAAATAGCACCCAAAGTTTCCCACAAAATGGTTCTCAAGTGTCCCCAAAACGGTGCCAAAAGTGTTCCCAAAATGGCTCTCAAAGTGTTCATAAAATGGCACCCACACTGTCCCACAAAAAACAGACAAAAAATGTTTCCAGAAAGGAAGCCAAAGCTTCCTGAAATGGCAGCCAAAGTATCCACAAAATGGTCGCTAAAATGTTCCTAAAAAAGAACTCAAATTGTCCCAAAAATGACAACAGAACAGCATAAAGTGTTCTCACAGAATGTCCCTGGAAATGATCCCAAAAAGGGACCCAAAGATGCCAAAAAGGCCCTGAAATGATCCCAAAATGGCCCTGAAGGAATCCACAAAAAGGGACACGAAAATTCCCACAGAAAGGCCCTGAAATGATCCCAAAATGGCGCCCAAACAATCCACAAAAAAGGGACACAAAAATTCCCACAAAAAGGCCCTGAAATGATCCTAAAAAGGAACCCAAAGATTCCAGAAAGGCCCTGAAATGGTCCCAAAATGGCGCCCAAATGATCCCACAAAAAAGGGACACAAAAATTCCCACAAAAAAGGCCCTGAAATGGTCCCAAAATGGTGCCCAAACGATCCCACAAAACAGGGA
Source organism: Sturnus vulgaris (assembly GCF_052056855.1). Taxonomy (NCBI): domain Eukaryota; kingdom Metazoa; phylum Chordata; class Aves; order Passeriformes; family Sturnidae; genus Sturnus; species Sturnus vulgaris. The sequence continues at coordinate 227,496 of NW_028275902.1, forward strand.
CCCAAAATTCCCACAAAAAGGCCCTGAAATGATCCTAAAAAGGAACCCAAAGATTCCAGAAAGGCCCTGAAATGGTCCCAAAATGGCGCCTGAAGGATTCCACAAAAAGGGACACAAAAATTCCCACAAAAAGGCCCTGAAATGATCCCACAAAAAAGGGACACAAAAATTCCCACAAAAAGGCCCTGAAATGATCCCCAAAAGGAACCCAAAGATTCCAGAAAGGCCCTGAAATGGTCCCAAAATGGCGCCTGAAGGATTCCACAAAAAGGGACACAAAAATTCCCACAAAAAGGCCCTGAAATGGTCCCAAAATGGTGCCCAAACGATCCCACAAAACAGGGACCCAAAAATTCCCACAAAAAGGCCCTGAAATGGTCCCAAAATGACACCCAAACGATCCCACAAAGAAGGGACCCAAAAATTCCCACAGAAAGTCCCTGAAATGATCCCAAAACCGTCCCCAGACTTTCCATCCGGAGATCCCTCACGCGCTGGGGGACACCCCGGGGTTCTCCCGGGTTTTTTTTTGGGGTGAATTCCGGCACTTTGGGACCGGGGTTCTCCGGGTTTTTTTTTGGGGTGAATTCCGGCACTTTGGGCTCACCTCGCTCGGTCTCGTCGAGCTCGAAGTAGAAATACTCGCGCAGCCGCCCCTCCTCGGGCCACGACACCGATTTCTTCTTGCGGGGCCTGCGCGGGGCCGGGCCCCCCTCTGAGGGGACATCGGAGCTTTTGGGGTCACCCCCCGTCTCTGAGGAGCCTGAGGGGACAGCGGGACACGTCAGTGAAAAGGGGGACCCCAAAAATGGGGGTGAGGGGGGGGGGGGATCCCAAAAAAATGGCAGGCGGGGGGGGGGGGGGTGGAATTGTGGCCAAAAGAAAAAAGGGGGAAAGTGCAACCAAAATGGCGCCTGGATTGTTGGGGTTTGAGGGGATTTCAAAATGGCACCGAAATGGTCCCCGAACAGGGACTCAAAGTGGTCCTAAAATCACCCCCAAATCCCCTCAAAACGGCCCCAAACCCCCTCAAAACGTCCCTAAACTGCCCCAAATCCCACCCAAAATGTCCACAAACCGAATGCTCCTAGAATGGCCCCCAAACCACCTCAAAATGACCCCAAACAGCCCCAAATCCCCTCAAAACGTCCCTAAATTGTCCCCAAATCCCCTCAAAATGTCCCCTAAACCCTCCCCAATCCCACCCAAAATGTCCACAAACCCAAATGCTCCTAAAATGGCCCCCAAACCCCCTCAAAATGACCCCAAACAGCCCCAAATTCCCTCAAAATATCCCCAAACTGTCCCCAATCCCACCCAAAATGTCCACAAACCCAAATGCTCCTTAAAATGTCCCAAATTCCCTCAAAATGTCCCCAAACAGCCCCAAATCCCCTCAAAATGACCCCAAACAGCCCCAAATCCTTTCAAAATGTCCTCAACTGCCCCAAATCCCTCAAAATGTCCCTAAACTGCCCCAAATCCCCTCAAAATGTCCCTAAACTGTCCCCAATCCCACCGAAACTGACCCCAAACCCACACAAACCCTTCCTAAACCGTCCCCAAACCCACACAAACCCACCCCCAGGTGTCCCCAGCCCCCCCAGGCCGTACCTGTGTCCATGGGCTCGGGCACCTCGATGGCCGGCACGGGCGTCCCCGGCCGCTCCGTGTCCATGGGCTCTGCGGCCGCCGGCTCTGGGGACGAGGGTTTGGCCGTGCTGGGCTCGGGCGTTGGCTTCCCCTCGAAGGGGCTGGGCTGGAGGGTCAGAACAGGGAGGTTTCAGCCCAAAATGGCTGCCAAAGAATTCCCAAAATGGCTGCCAAAGCGTCCCCAAAATGGCTGCCAAAGGGTCTCCAAAATGGCTACCACAGGGTCTCCAAAATGGCTGCCAAAGGGTCTTCAAAATGGCTGCCAAAGGGTCCCCCAAAATGGCTGCCAAACTGTCCCACAGAAAGGGACTGAATGGGTTTTTTAAAATGGCACCCAAAGAGTTCACAAAATGGCCGCCAAAGCCTTCACCAAAAAGGCATTCAGTGTCCCCCAAAAAGGGACTCCAAGTGTCCCCAAAACATCCCCAAAAAAGAGACTCAAAATGTCCCCAAAGTGCCCCCAAAATATCCTGAAAGAGTCACCAAAAAGTGAACCAAAATGTCCCAAAAATTTCCCCAAAAAGGGACTAAAAGTGTCCCAAAAACGTCCCCAAACAGGGGCTCAAAGCGTCCCCAAAAAATGTCCCCAAATTGTCCCTCACCTTGGCCGCTGTTGGGGACAGAACTTTCTTCTTTTTCTTGATCTTGATGCCGGGACGGGCGCCGAGTTCAGGGCGTCCAGGAACCCGAGGCCTTCCATGGCTGGGGGGAGGGAGAGCACAGAGGGGTCACCAAAAAACCCCAAATTCACCCCAAAATGGGTTCCAAACCTGCCTCAAAATGGCGCCCTAATAATGCCTAAAATGGCATCTATATAATTCCTAAAATGGCGCCCATATAATTCCTAAAATGGCGCCCAAATCGCTCCTAAAATGGCGCCCAAATCCGCCCTAAAATGGCGCCCAAATCGCTCCTAAAATGGCGCCCAAATCCACCCTAAAATGGAGCCGAAATCCACCCTAAAATGGCGCCCAAATCCACCCTAAAATGGCGCCCAAATCGCTCCCAAAATGGCGCCCAAATCGCTCCCAAAATGGCGCCCAAATCCACCCTAAAATGGCGCCCAAATCCACCCCAAAATGGCGCCCAAATCGCTCCTAAAATGGTGCCCAAATCCACCCTAAAATGGCGCCCAAATCCACCCTAAAATGGCTCTGAAGTTCACCCCCAAAATGGCCCCTAAATCATCTCCCCAAAGTGGACCCGAATCAGTCCCAAAATCGAATTTTTTGAAAATTCTGGGCCTCAAAACTCGGTCTCAGAATGACGTCACCCCCAAAACCACCCAAACTGTCCCCAAAAACCACTCCCAGATGGAACCTGGCACCGAAAGCCTCTCCCTAAAAAGCTCCCAAATTTCACCCCAATTATCCCCCCAAAAAAATTTCCCCCAAAACCAAAAGCGCAAACGGCACCTGAAAATCAACCCCCAAAATGGCACCCAGGTGTCCCAAAAAACCCCAAAAATCCCCCAAAAAACTCACGCTGTGGGGGGATGATCTTCACTTTGATCTCCTTGGCTGCGTTTGGGGCCGTGTTTAGGGTTTGTATTTCTTCTCTGCCAGAGGAGCCTCCCCTGGGGCTGTCGGGGCGCTGGGGGGAGGAAAAAAAAAAAAAAGGGTCAGGACCCCCCCCAAAAATTCCCAAAAATCTGAACCACAAAAACTCCAGAATTGTTTCCCTAAAATAACCCAAAACTGGCTGAAAAATAGACCTGAGATCCCTGAAATCGCCCCAAAAAATGCCCTGAAGTCACCCCTAAAATGACCCCAAAAATGCCCTAAAACTGCACCCCAAAATGGCCCTAAAATCACCCCCCAAAAACGCCCCCAAAACTGCCCCCAAAATACACCCGAGACCCCCGAAATTGCCCCGAAAAAGCCCTGAAGTCACCCCTAAAATGACCCCAAAAAAGCCCTAAAACTGCACCCCCAAAATGGCCCAAAAAAACCCCCAAATGGCCCTAAAATCACCCCCAAAGTGGCCCTTAAATTGGCCATAAAACTGCACCCCAAAATGGCCAAAACCCCCCAAAATGGCCCCAAAACTGCCCCCAAAGTGGCCCTGAAACTGCACCCCCAAAATAGCCCAAAACCCCCCAAAACTGCCCCCCAAAAACAGTCCTGAAACCACCTCAAAACTACCCCAAACCCCCAAAATTCCTCTAAATCAGCCCCAAAAATTCCCCCAAATTCCTCCAAATCAGCTCCAAACCTCCCCAAAAAATTCCCCAAATTCCTCCAAACCCCCCAAAAAATTTCCCAAAATTCCTCCAAATCAGCCCCAAACCCCCCAAAATCAGCTCTGGGCTTCCCAAACGAGTTTTGTGCCCCCCCAAAGCCGAGCCCAGGGACCCCCAAAAACGAGCCCAGGGACCCTCAAAGCCGAGCCCAGACCCCCAAAGCCGACCCAGGGACCCCCAAAACCGAGCCCAGGGACCCTCAAAGCCGAGCCCAGACCCCCAAAGCTGAGCCCAGGGACCCCCAAAGCCAATCTCAGACCCCCAAACCCGACCCAGGGACCCCCAAAACCGACCCAGGGACCCCCAAAACCGAGCCCAGGGACCCTCAAAGCTGAGCCCAGACCCCCAAAGCCGAGCCCAGGGACTCCCAAACCTGACCCAGGGACCCCCAAACCCGACCCAGGGACCCTCAAAGCCGACCCCAGACCCCCAAAGCTGAGTCCAGGGACCCCCAAAGCCAATCTCAGACCCCCAAACCCGACCCAGGGACCCCCAAAACCGAGCCAGACCCCCAAAGCCGAGCCCAGGGACCCTCAAAGCTGAGCCCAGACTCCCAAATCCGAGCCCAGGGACTCCCAAACCTGACCCAGGGACCCCCAAACCCGACCCAGGGACCCCCAAAAACGAGCCAGGGACCCTCAAAGCCGACCCCAGACCCCCAAAGCCGAGCCCACCTCTGTCTCTTGACGGGCACGGGTTTCAGGCTGTATTTGTCTGATTGTGCCGAGTTCGGTTTCTTCACCGGCGCCAGCGACGGCGTCTCCAGCTCCAGCCCTGAAAGGAAAAAAAAAAAAATTTAAAAAGGGTCCAGAAACGTCCAAAACAGCCCCAAAATCCCCTCAAATCGCACCAAAACCGAGCCTAAACCAGCTCAGAGTCGTTAAAATCTCAACAGAAGAGTTTGAACGGCTGCAAAGTGCTCAAAACCCGCCCCAAATGTTTCTGAAATGTTTCTGAACGAGCCCCAAAGTCGTCACAAATTCTCCCAAAATGGCCCAAATTCAACAAATTCCCTGAAATTCTCACAAAATGTTTCAATTTCATTTTAAACCAGTTTTAAATCTCCAAAAAAAGAGCCTTAAACACCTCTAAAACAGCCAAACCCACCCCAAATTCCCCCAAAACAACCCAAATTCCACCACAAATTCCCCAAACCCACCCCAAATTCCTTTAAAACCAGTCCTAAATTCCAAAAAAGAGCTTTAAACTCCCCTAAAACAGCCCAAACCCACCCCAAATTCCCCCAAAATAGCCCAAATTCCACCCCAAATTCCCTTAAAACCAGTCCTAAATCCCCTAGAAGAGCCCAAATCCACCCCAATTCCCCCCAAAACTCACCCCAAATTCCCTTAAAACCAGTCCTAAATCTCCCCAAAACAGCCCTAAACTCCCCTAAAACAACCCAAACCCACCACAAATTCCCAAAACTCACCCCAAATTCCTTTAAAACCAATCCTAAATCCCCAAAGAGTCCTGAACTCCCCTAAAACAACCCAAACCCACCCCAAATTCCTTAAACTTGCCCCAAAATCCCCCAAATTCCACCAAATCAGCCCCCAAATCCCCCCCAAATCAGTCCCAAAGTCGGCCCCAAAATCCCCCAAATCGGCCCAAAAATCCCCCAAATCGGCCCCACATCAGCCCCAAAATCCCCCCAAAATCCCCCAAATTCCCCCCAAAATCCCCCAAATCGGCCCCAAAATCCCCCAAATCCGCCCCAAAAAACCCCAAATCCGCCCCAAAATCCCCCAGATCCCCCAGTCCCCACCTGTGGAGCGGAACTTGGCGTGGCTGGGGGCCGTGGTCCGCAGGGATTTGGGTTTTTCCCGTTTTTTTTCGGGCATTTCCTCGTTTTTGGCCTCATTTTTGGCCTCCTGGGGTTTCTCCGGGACGGGAGTTTTGCTTTTGTTTTCCTCTTTCCTTTTCTTTTTATCCCGTTCTGAAAAGGGAACAGGGGAAAAAGGGTGAGGGGGTTTTGGGGAAGGGCTGGAAGGGATTTTAGGGGGGTTTTTGAGGGGATTTTTGGGGTTTTGAGGGGATTTTTGGGGTTTCGAGGGGATTTTTTGGGGTTTCGAGGGATTTTTTGGGGTTTCGAGGGATTTTTTGGGGTTTCGAGGGGATTTTTTGGGGTTCTGAGGAAATTTTGAGGTGGTTTGAGGGAATTTTGGGGAGTTTTGAGGGAATTTGGGGGGTTTTGAGGGGATTTTGGGGGGTTTTGAGAAAAATTTGGGGGGTTCTGTGGAATTTTTGAGGGGGTTTGAGGGAATTTTGGGGAGTTTTGAGGGAATTTGGGGGGTTTTGAGGGGATTTTGGGGAGTTTTGAGGGAATTTTGGGGAGTTTTGAGGGAATTTTGGGGGGATTTTGAGAAAAATTTGGGGGGTTCTGTGGAAATTTTGAGGGGGTTTGAGGGAATTTTGGGGGTTTTGGGGGAATTTTTGGGGGATTCTGAGGGAATTTGGGGGGTTGAGGAAATTTGGGGGGGTTTGAGGGAATTTTGGGGGGTTCTGAGGAAATTTTGAGGTGGTTTGAGGGAATTTTGGGGGTTTTGAGGGAATTTGGGGGGGTTTTGAGGAAATTTTTTTGGGTTTTGAAGAAATTTTGGGGAGTTTTGAGGGGATTTTGGGGAAGGTTTGGAAGGAATTTTGGGGGCGTTTTGAGGGGATTTTTTGGGGTTCTGAGGAAATGTTTTTGGATTTTGAGGAAATTTTTTGGGGTTTTGAGGAAATTTTGGGGAGTTTTGAGGGGATTTTGGAGAGGTTTGGAAAGAATTTTGGGAGGTTTTGAGGGAATTTTGGGAGATTTCTGAGGAAATTTTTAGGGGTTTTGAGGAAATTTTTTTTGGTTTTGAGGCAATTTTTTGTGTTTTGAGGGAATTTTTTGTGTTTTGAGGGAATTTTTTGTGTTTTAAGGGAATTTTGGGGGTTTTGGGGAAATTTTGGGGGAATTTTGGGGCTCACCTGTGGGTTGAGAGCTGCTCTGGGAACGGATCACCCCCATCCAGTCGCTGACCAGGATGGAAGCCAGGCGGCGAAGCTCTGAAAGGGTTAATTGGCAATTAATCATTAATTAATCGGTCATTAATCGCTGATTAATCGAGCAAAGGGGTGGGGAATGTGACCTAGAGGTGGGTTTGGGGGGTTTGGAGAAGGGATTTGGGGGATCTGAGAGGAGTTTTTGGGGGGATCTGAGGAGGATTTTGGGGGTTTGGGTGGTCCTTGGTGATTTTTGGGGGGTCCTTGGGGGAATTTGGGGGGTCCCAGGAAGGTTTTGGGGGACCTCAAAGGGGTTTGAGAAGATCTGAGGAGGATTTTGGGGTTCTCAGGGGATTTTGGGGTTTCTCGGGAGGATTTTGGGGTTTCTTGGGAGGATTTTGGGGTTTCCCAGGAGGATTTTGGGGTTCTCAGGAGGATTTTGGGGTTTCCCAGGAGGATTTTGGGGTTTTCAGGAGGATTTTGGGGGTTTCCCAGGGGGATTTTGGGGTTTTCAGGAGGATTTTGGGGTTTCTTGGGAGGATTTTGGGGTTTCCCAGGAGGATTTTGGGGTTTTCAGGAGGATTTTGGGGTTCTCAGGGGGATTTTGGGGTCCCCTCAGGGGGGTTTTGGGCAGTCTGAGGGGTCTCTGTGGGGTTTTCAGTGCCCAAGGGGGTTTTTTGGGGGGTCCCAGGTGGATTTTTGGGGGGTCTCTGCTCACCCTCATCATCGCTGGATTTGCTGAGCTGCTTCACCAGCTTGGCCGTGTTGTTCTGCAAAGGAAAACGAGGGGTCAGGAGGGGACAAAAGGGACACAAAAAACACCCAGGGGGACACCAACAACCACCCAAAGGAGACAACAAACACCTGAGGGTCCCCAAAAACCACCTGAGGGTCCCCAAGAGCCCTTGATTGGCTTTAAATGGAAAAAAAAACCACTTTGGAGTGGGACAAAAACCACCCGAGTGTCCCCCAAGTGCCCACCTGAGAGTCCCCAGGTGCCACCTGAGTGTCCCCAAAAGCCACCTGAGAGTCCCCAAAAGCCACCTGAGAGTTCCCAAAAGCCACCTGAGAGTCCCCAGGTGCCACCTGAGAGTCCCCAAAACCCCTTGAAGGGATTTAAATGAGAAAAAACCACTTTGGAGTGGGACAAAAACCACCTGAGTGTCCCCAGGTGCCACCTGAGTGTCCCCAAAAGCCACCTAAGGGTCCCCCAAAAGCCACCTGAGAGTCCCAAAAGCCACCTAAGGGTCCCCAAAAGCCACCTGAGAGTCCCCAAAAGCCACCTGAGGGGCTTTAAATGAGAAAAAAAATCACCTTGGAGTGGGACAAAAACCACCTGAGTGTCCCCAGGTGCCACCTGAGAGTCCCCAGGTGCCACCTGAGAGTCCCCAAAAGCCACCTGAGTGTCCCCAGGTGCCACCTGAGTGTCCCCAAAAGCCACCTGAGAGTCCCCAAGAGCCTTTGATTGCTTTAAATGGAAAAAAAACACTTTGGAAGGGGACAAAAACCACCTGAGTGTCCCCAGGTGGCACCTGGAGTGTCCCCAAAAGCCACCTGAGAGTCCCCAAAAGCCACCTGAGTGTCCCCAGGTGTGCCCAGACCTGTTTGAGGTGGTCCACGGTGAGGGGGAGGTGCTGCAGGGTGAGCAGCAGCTGCTGCAGGAAGGGGACGTTGTTGGTGGCCTTGGAGCCCGTCAGCCACGTGTTGAGCAGCTTGTACCCCCCGATCCGGATGAACCTGGGGGGGAAAAAACGGGAATTCCGTGAAAATTTATCCGGGAAAAGCTGGAATCTGTCAAAGCCTGCTTGAATTTACCCGAGTTCCAAAAAAAAACCCCGTCAAAATCGGCTTAAAATTCACAAAAATCCAAATAAAATCCAAAAAAACACCGTCAACAATCCGCTTAAAACTCACTAAAATCCAAATAAAATCCAAAAAAAACACCGTCCATAATCCACTTAAAATTCACTAAAATCCCCAAAAATCCAAAAAAATCCTGTCAAAATCCGCCTAAAATTGACGAAAATCCAAATAAAATTAAAAAAAAAATCCTGTCAAAATCCACCTAAAATTCATTAAAATCCAACGAAAATAAAAAAAATCCTGTCAAAATCTGCCTAAAATTTACTAAAACCCAAATAAAATCCAAAAAATCCTGTCAAAATCCGCTTAAAATTCACTAAAATCCAAATAAAATCCAAAAAATCCTGTCAAAATCCGCTTAAAATTCACTAAAATCCAGCTAAATTAAAAAAATCCTGTTAAAATCCACCTAAAATAAAAAAAATCCTGTTTAAATCTGCCTAAAATAAAAAAAAAAAATCCAGTCAAAATCCGCCTAAAATATAAAAAAAGTCAAAATCCACTTAAAAGTCACTAAAACCCAAATAAAATCCAAAAAAACCCTGTCAAAATCCGCTTAAAATTCTCTAAAATCCAAATAAAATTTAAAAAATCCTGTTAAAATCCACCTAAAATTCACTTTTTAATGTGATTACTTGATCACAACAAATCAGTGGAGAAAATGTGGGAATTCTGTCTGGATTTCTCTGGAAAAACCTCAAATCCACCCAAAATCCCTCAGAAATTCACTGAAAATCCACTTAAAATCCACTTTTTTATGTGATTATTTTACCACAATAAATCTGAGGGGAAAAAGTTGGAATTCCACTCAGATCTGGCCGGGAAAAGCCTCAAATCCACCCAAAATCCCTCAGAAATTCACTGAAAATCCACCTAAAATCCACTTTTTAATATTATTACTTCATCACAAGAAATCTGAGGGGAAAAAGTTGGAATTCCACTCAGATCTGGCCGGGAAAAGCCTCAAATCCACCCAAAATCCCTCAGAAATTCACTTAAAAACCACTTTTTAATATTATTACTTGATCACAAGAAATCTGAGAGGAAAAAGTGGGAATTCTGTCTGGATTTCTCTGGGAAAACCTCAAATCCACGCAAAAATCCTCAGAAATTCACTGAAAATCCACTTAAAATCCACTTTTTTATGTGATTATTTTACCACAATAAATCTGAGGGGAAAAAGTTGGAATTCCACTCAGATCTGGCCGGGAAAAGCCTCAAATCCACCCAAAATCCCTCAGAAATTCACTGAAAATCCACCTAAAATCCACTTTTTAATATTATTACTTCATCACAAGAAATCTGAGGGGAAAAAGTTGGAATTCCACTCAGATCTGGCCGGGAAAAGCCTCAAATCCACCCAAAATCCCTCAGAAATTCACTTAAAAACCACTTTTTAATATTATTACTTGATCACAAGAAATCTGAGAGGAAAAAGTGGGAATTCTGTCTGGATTTCTCTGAGAAAACCTCAAATCCACCCAAAATACCTCAAAAATTCACTGAAAATCCACTTTTTTTTATGTGATTATTTTACCACAAGAAATCTGAGGGGAAAAAGTTGAATTCCACTTAGATCTGGCCGGGAAAAGCCTCAAATCCACCCAAAATCCCTCAGAAATTCACTTAAAATCCACCTAAAATCCACTTTTTAATATTATTACTTCATCACAAGAAATCTGAGAGGAAAATGTGGGAATTCTGTCTGGATTTCTCTGGGAAAACCTCAAATCCACGCAAAATACCTCAAAAATTCATTGAAAATCCATTTAAAATCCACTTTTTTATGTGATTATTTTACCACAAGAAATCTGAGGGGAAAAAGTTGGAATTCTACTCAGATCTGGCCGGGAAAAGCCTCAAATCCACGCAAAAATCCCTCAGAAATTCACTTAAAATCCACCTAAAATCCACTTTTTTTTAATGTTATTACTTGGCCAGATCGCATTCCATGATAAATCTGAGGGGAAAAAGTGGGAATTCTGTCCGGATCTCTCTGGGAAAACCTCAAAACCACTCAAAATTCACCCAAAATTCACCGAAAATCCCATTTTTGCACGTTCTTACTTGGCCAGGATGTCGTGGGCCCGGGTCTGCAGGAGGATGTTCAGGTAAATGCAGCGGCTCACCATCTTCTGGGAGTCCTTCATGAGGCTAATTAACGGTAATTAACCAACAATTAGCGGGTAGGGATAAGGGAAAAAAGGTGCGAAAAGCTGCAGAAATGGGAATTA